>NW_006494610.1:10154302-10156337 GCF_000325575.1 Pteropus alecto
AAAGATATAGAGATGGCAGTGGGCACTAGTGTGATCAAGGGACTTTAAGGCTGCAAATTAGTAGTAGAGCACTCAATTGTGATTCAAATGCACCTGGCCAAAAGAACAATAAAAAAGGAGTACTAATTGTGATTACTGATATTCCGATGTGTAGTGCATGAGTCAGAGTTCTTTACATATTGCAGTTTATAGCATTGCTAGAGCATGGTGAGTAACAATAACCCTTGGCATTACCTACTAGGCAATATGGATGAAAAGAACACTTATCTAAGAACTGAGAGCTATTGGTTTTGGACTAGGCTCTGCCACTAACCATAGGACCTTGGCAAAGGCCTTACCTTTAAAACTAAGAGGAAGAAGAAAGGGAATAAAATTAACTGTAACGGTTCTTTCTGGTATATTTTTCTGATTCTGCTGGCTTGTTTTCTTTATTGTATTATTCAAATCAGTTCATTAAATTGGCTTAAATTATTCTAAGTATAGAATGCCCTTGATATTGAACAAGTGTAAACAGCTTATGGAAACTGAAAATATATCAAATATAGCAGACACTTCAGGGAAAAATAAAGAGCTAGGTTTAAATTAAGTGCAGTTCTGGATAAAACTAGCCAAGCGTGTACTTTTAGATTTTTCCATAAATGTCAAGTTAAGGATGCCATCATAACCCCGATGTTCTTTGAAACCTGCCTTCACTATTCATGAAACTCTAAAATATAGTCCACTCTGAGTTAAGTGGATGGGAAAATAAACATAATGAGAAATACAAAGCTTTTAAAATTGTTCTCCTCCTTTGGAATGTGTAATGAGTTGAGATGTGACATAAAGACTTCTGAAGCACGAAGTGTATTGTTATGAAAATGTGATTGTAATCTGTATGATAAGATGTTTAACATGAAATATAGTGTCTTCTAATGTTGAACTTAATAAATGTCAACCGTGCAGGTGAATGGCCCTGGGTGGATGCCCAAATAGATCTAACTAATGGAAGTTAAATCAGTGCTCAATCAGGAGAGTCAGGAGACAGTTTAGGAGAGTCAATGAGTTTCTCATGCAGGGTAATTAGAAAGTAAGACTAATGTAGGATTGACAGTCAATTCAATTAGAAAATATACATAGATCCTGCTTTCTTAGAGGAGTCGAAAATTTAGAATTGAATCAATTACCAGTTAGTTTCCCAGTTTCTATTCCAGGATCTATTGTCTTTCCTACTAACAGGCTAGCTTGCAGAAATGTTGCTTTTTATACATACAAAATAAGTAAATATCTGTAAACGTGCTGTTGGAGTAAAGATACACTTTCACTTGCTGATCAATACAATCCTCTTGTTGCATAAATGATAATTCCTTAACTTGTCATCCAAAGAAGAAACTGAATTAGGGGGCTAATGCCAAGCTATGTATGTTTGTCCTCTCTCTTTTTTGGCAGGAATTCTGATTCCTTTTCTCCTCTTTTTTAATTGTTTAACAATAATGAAAACTGTGAAAATCAGTAATAGACATGAGTATTTGTAGGAAATTTGAGACTTCATGTACTGAATCCAATTTATCTTAGCATTCCAAGTGAGAAAATGGTGATGAGTCTCCAGCCAGGGCCATTTCTAGGTACGGAATTCATAAACATCAACTCCATAAACAATTCTTTAAATAGCAGCAAATACCATTTACTAAGTATTTCCTATGTGCAAGAAATGTTTTTCATACATTATCACATTGCATCCTCACAGCATCCCTAATATGTGTTATCCCCACCTACGAAGACATACAGAGAAATCAAGGCTCTGAAGTTAAGTAACAGACCTGACACCATGCAGTAAGTCAGTGGAGGAACAGGGATTCTATCCCAGGTGGATTGGGCATCCAACCCATGCTCTACCTGAGAGAAGCTCTCTAGTGGAAGCCCTGGGGAGGTATGAGCACCATAAGAGTGCTTCCAGAGAGGTTCAGAGATGCTCTAGGGGGAGAAAAAGAGGAAAAGCAAAGAACTCTGTAAGCCGATCAACTACCTAGTGAGCATGAATGGAGTTCTACAGGCTGAG
>NW_006494610.1:10156528-10202495 GCF_000325575.1 Pteropus alecto
GACTTTTTTTTTTTTTTTTACCAAGCAGATATAGACAGAAATTTCAACAATTAAAAAAGTATTGATAATTATCAGGAAAGTTTTCAGGTGTTCTATTGATTAGCTAGCTTTAAGTCAGTTCTTTTCATCTAAACATGAGCCTCTTGATTGGCCATTATCAATCAAGTACCAAATTGTCTTTTCTTGAGCATATCATTGTCAGAAATATTGGAATATAAAATATCTAAGGAATGAAAGAAAATTTTAATTGATAAATATATTATTCCAATAATTAAAACTGTCATCTTGTTATAGGAAGAGAGATAAATATGCATGCAAAGGGGTTTACATTATCAAAAAGCTTTCTTTCATTTCTAAACTTTGCTTGTAAAATTTATTTAATCTCCGCTCTAGTAAACTTTCTACCTGCACTTCATACTCTGAATTCTAATCTAAATCTAAAATTCTGACTATATATAAAACTCTATAAACAGGTATTTATAAAATATCTGTCTTACTAGTTTCTGACCTTGGCATTTTATAAAAGCACTTTTTTTGCAAACCTGTGTGAGAGCAATAGGGATAAAGTGAGAAAATGGTAATGAATTAACATTTATCAAACATCTACATGCAAGAACGATAATTATATCATTGCATTTTGCAATTCTCCGAGAAATGTGTTGTGGTTCCCATTATTTATGAGGAAACTTAGGCTTAGAGAGGTTAAGAACCCTTCCTCAACCCACAGCTACTAAGTAGATGACAAGGAATCAGAGTGTCTAGGTCTGTTTGAGGCCAAACCCATTTTCAGATGTATCATGTTACCTTCTTGGTCACTATAGCTCTGATGTCCCAATAGGTCTGAACAATTTTGTGGAGGCACCAGAACATAGAAGACTGTTTGGATATATATCTCCATTTATATCTAATGTTTACATAAACGCAGGAAAAAAAATCATCAAAATGGATAGTTAATTATATAAGACCTCTAAATCGCACACTATTTTCACAGCTGCTGTGCAGGAGCCACATTGGTATCCCTCTAACAAGGGCTCCGAAAAGACCAAGGTCAGTAGGTAATTAATATTATTCAACAGTAACATGCCTTCCTCCTGTTCTTATCTGGAGGTAACCTGGGCTATTTATTTCAGGAATCATAGCATTTTAGTGGAGAAAATGGCCCTTCTACTGCTGAAGAGAAGAACCACTTTCCCATCTCAGCATAAGTGGTGCTCCACTGACTCAGCTATTACTTGTAGCCCAGTACAGTGACAGCTTCTTAGATCCCAAATCCACCTACTAGCTCTCCGAGCATAGTTCCATGGTGACACAGTTCAAACCCTTCACAAGGAGCATGTGGAACAGAGATGTCCACATGTGCCTTCTCAGCTCATATATCCTCCCTGGATTCTGGGTAAATATCCCAATTCTCATTCAAGGGATCTAGGTAATATGTACCTTAATACCGGGTGTCCAGTGAGCAACTTAAACCGTTGAATAACCGATGGCAGGCAGCCAACCTTAACTTCTATCACGTTTTCCTTCTCTTTGTATTGCTTTCAGTGTCAAAGAATTCTTTGATTAGTTTTCTATTTCACAAAGCAGATCAGTATGGAATGTGTCATTCAGCCCAGGAAAGAAAAACCATGCTAGGTATTTTAGGGAAGAAGAGATTTAGGGAATTAATTGTTTAGAAAACTGCTGGAAACATTTAGAAAAGAGGATTGCAGAATAGGTCCTCAGACATAATAAACAATACAGAACTGCTCTACTAGGGTAACTGCTACCTCTAAGGCCTGCAACTATGATTCACAAAGCCAAAACTGATAAATTTCTGTATTTAACAAAGTCAGAATTGAGAAATTGCCACTGTGGCTGCAGCCACCACTATTGCCTCTTGATACTTAAGAATCTGGAGAATAGACAATAGAATTGTCCTGCAGAAAATATCACTTCTCCAAGATATAAAATATTACCTTTAAGTGTCTTTCTTTTCCATAATAAACCAATAGGTATACAGTGTCTGTGTCTTAAATTTATTACTTTTTAAAAACTGGTCTAAGTTTCAAATTGCTTTTCTGATGAATTTATAGTCAAATACTAACATAAATAATCGTTATCAAATATTAGTAAAAAGATTTACAGTACATTTTTAAGTAAGATTTTTACTTTTCTACTTACACTCAAGCTCCTAATAATTGATTTACAGTATGCTAACTGATTATATAAAAGCTACCTGGGAAATGTATTTGTTCTTTAGAAAACCCAGATACTTATGCATTTTCAGTGTATTCTGGAATTGTTCTACTTTACTTATAGAATTTTAAACGTGTGTAAGTCTGTTCATTTTTTGTTGGCAACTTTATTATTAAAAAGTATGAATGTGATACTAACAAAATTTAGTTCATAATTATATTTCTCACATGAAAAAGTAATTGACAAAAATTGCTTTCAGAACATAATTTAAACTTGGAGCAAGAAATCTTAATTAAAAGTGAGGAGTTGAATATATTATTTGAAGCACTACAGAAAATTAATTATAGTTTGAGAGAACTAAGATGCTTTGGCACTAAGTGGCACAACATCTCAACATCTGTGATCAGAGGTCAACACCATTGCTTTATTTCAAAGTTCATTAAGGAGTCATACCATGACTCTTTCGGTAGAATGAAATACATTTAAAAAATGCACATATAAGGTAAACATGACTAAGTGCAATTTCGAAAACTTGTGTTTAAGCCAGTATGTTGAGCTGCCATTAGTTTTGGAAAAAAGACATCTGGTTCCCTAATACAAATATAAAAATTTAATTTCTGTTATCCTGTAGGTTGGTTATTTTTCTTCCGAAGATGGTTATATTCATAAAAAGTTATCATTAAAATTCAATGAAATTTTAAAAATTATAAAAGTTTATATATTGTAACTTATTTTAATTCAGGTCAACTAACATTGAGAGCTGCTATATGTATATGATCAGCTAGGTGCTGGAAATATGAGACAATTAAAACACAAGTCCTACTCTCTAAGTAGTTATCCTTACAACAAGTTCAAATCTAGGTAAACAAGTATCATTTTTCTCATTTACTCATTACAAATGAGTAAACAGAATATATACAAGTAACTAAAGTAAAATAACTACTCTATATCATAGTTAAGGCGTATAGTCAACCTCAAGACTTTGGGATATGATTAATTATTAGAAAACTTAGTTCATCTTTGCAAAACAATAATCAATAGATTAAAGATATAAACTAAGAAGGACTGAACTTAATTGAGCAATATAAATACAGTTTGGGGAACTCTGTTCATACCTGCTCTTATATCTTCATACTTCAGATTTCTGATGAATTGGCAGAATAAGAAGTAAAGAAAGCAGGAATAAGAAGGAAAAAAAGAAAACCAAATATCATGACAGTCCCTGAAGTACTAAAGGTTTTTTTTGGGTTTTCCTGTGATGATAAACTTAGTCACATTTACTAACTAGAGGCACACATTTTTGAGTCTAGAACAAATCTGGATCCTCCAGAATCTCTGAACAAAGTACTTAGACTGAGAACAATGGATTCATGGTTTCTTAAGTGAAAACCTGGTAGTAAATAGAACCTAACGTAGTTAAGGTCTATTATGATGGTCCATCACTGCATGTGTCCCCAAGAAGCCTAGAGTTATGTCAAACACATGAACTGTTAGTCCATGAATGTTCTCTTCATTCTTAAGAAGGGAGTAAGCGACTGAACAAAGTACTTAGACTGAGAACAATGGATTCATGGTTTCTTAAGTGAAAACCTGGTAGTAAATAGAACCTAACGTAGTTAAGGTCTATTATGATGGTCCATCACTGCATGTGTCCCCAAGAAGCCTAGAGTTATGTCAAACACATGAACTGTTAGTCCATGAATGTTCTCTTCATTCTTAAGAAGGGAGTAAGCGAGGGGTTATGTATCTATATTTATAATATATATTCATTCAAGTACACATGTATGTATATATGTCTATATAGATATAAATATACACATACAAACATATACAAACATTTATTTATATCTCTATAAATCTTAACTTGTGCATATGTGCATATATGTATCTATATGTATATGTATATGACATAAAGCCTCTCCTGTCAGTAAGATAATATAACATACACAGCACCTGTACAGGTAGGCATTTCATACATGTTACAGATTGAAAATTGAAGCTCAGTTTAAGGTCATATACAGGTGCTAAATAATAAAACAGGCTTTTAACCCAGTAATAGATGTTTATAAACTATTTCTTTTTCTTTAAATAGTAAGCACTGTAAAAGTCATATTACTATGAGCTCTAGCAAGCAGGCAGGAAAACCTTCAGGGGTAAGGCACGCCTTTTAAGTCAGCTTTGGAAATCAAATGAGGTTGCATAGGTGGCAGGAGCCAGAAGGACATTCCAGTTTAGAAGATCTTTTTGAGCAAATCCTCAGTGTTAGTAATGAACATGAGAAGAACAGAGGTAAAGTTTCTATGTTTCAAGGGGGGAAGTCAAGAGGAGTATAGAAGATGAAGACTTACAGTGTGTTATGAAGCTGATTAGAAGAGTTTGACCTTTATTATTTTTACTGTCGGTAACATACTAAAGCCAATCCTAGGGAAGGAATGGCCTTATAATATAACATAATAAGCTACTTGGATTTAAATCCAGCTGTACCATTTTTTAAAAAGGTGGCCTTATTAAACTAGCTAGTTTCTCTCTGACTCAGTTTCATCATTTGTAAAATGAGGATAAAGTAGTCCTTACCTCATAGAAATTTGTAAAAATTAAATAAATTAAGATGATCAGAACAGTGACTTGCAGAAATTAAATGTTCAATAAATTTCGCTATTAATATATAAATCCTTGAAAGGAGTGGTAAAGGAACAGATTTGTATTTTAGGAAGATGAATCTAATAGTATTTATTGTCAGTACCTGTGAATATAATAACTTGTCAAGTACTTGGAAAGGAGAAATAACACTGCCTTGTTGCTGGTTAAACTTGATATCTATACTTTGTGAGTAAAAACATGATTGACAAAGACTCTTTTAGGATTCAGAATAACTACTAGGAAAACAAAACTACACTATAAACAAATTGACCTTAGTAAGATCATTAGAGCATCGTTTCTCAACCCTGGCATTATTGATATTTTGAGTGGATAATTCTTTGTTGTAGGGACTGCACTGTGCAATGTAGGATATTTAGCAACATCCCTGGCTCCTACCCATTAGATGCCAGTTCACTTTCTGAGTTGTCAAATCAAAAATATCTCCAGACATTGCCAAATGTCCTTTAGGAGGCAAAATCTTCCTAGTCGAGGACCATCGCTGTAGAAAAAGAATGTGTCAACATATGTCAAAGAGACCTAGAAAAAGGAGGGTCAAGTAATTAAGAGTTGGTTGTGCCCCTGCCAAGTATTGTTAAAAAGGGTGACCACTGAACTTTAATCTTTCTGATGCCCTCACAGGGAGAATGCTAACAGTAGGCTAAATGACAACCAGTAGAGTCAAACGAGCAGTACCCCAACCCCACTGAGACGTATGTCTTGAGTTATCTGAAGCCGTTAAACTCAATTTGTATAGTTTCTCTAGTTCTGACTATATTTTATCACAAATAGGTCTGTGTATGATATATTTTCCCATTGAGCTTTGCCTAGCTGGTTATATAGACATATATTGATGAAGGAAACATAATATTCTAGACCATATGAGAATAATTTTTCATTGCATATTGGTCATTGGGTTTCCCATGTACATTTTGGTTATCATGTATGTTACCAGTGTTTGATCCCCTTTGGTACTGACCAAAGTCATTCTCCAGATTTCAAAGTTAGAGACTAGATTTTACAACTTGGTGAATTAACTGAGAAACTAGATCCTGGAATTCAAACCAGTTTGGTTATCCTTTTACTTAAGGTTATCCTTTAGTAAAAATTTAATGGATGGATAAATGGATTATGAATTGATGAAAGAAAATAGAGAAATATGTGGTATGTCCAGATGCACCTCGACTTCCAAAGCATGTAAAAATATCTATACATATTGTACAGATATAGATAGATGGTAAATGATATGATATAGATGAATAGATAGATGATAGATAGCAACGGATGGTAAGGTGCAGAGTGGAGCAAGAAACTCAAGAGCATGTAAAATATTCTGTGGTTGTTATTGCAATCAGTACAGTCTGAGGTGAGTGAGTAGAGAGCGTGTATACTGGAAATAGTAGTATTCAACAAGGTTTCACGTGAGGCCCAAGCCAATTACTCAAGATTACAATGCCTCCCTTCTACCAGGTATATTTGAAAGCAGAAGAAAAGGATTTGAGGTCTAGACAAAATATCTCCTAGAATGAGATATGTATGAAGTCTAGGACACAGGTAGAAGAGCTCCTGCATCTAAGAGTATATAGAAGAGTAAAAGGATGCATTCAGAACCAATTACATGTTAAGATTTTATCCTGGAATACTGAGATCAATCTAAAATTTATAGCCTGTAACATCTTTGAAATGCATGCCTCTAAGATTTTTTCTTCCTATCCTCATTGCATTATCATGTCTTCCATCAACACTGAAAAATAAAGTGTTTCATGAACTTGATTCAGCAGCAGCCAAGTAAAGCAGAACACTTCCCTTGAGAACCTTGCACTTTTCCTACTAATGTATGAGATATCACAGATAATTACAATCCAAAATATTTCTGTAATAAAAATATGACAGATGGTTAAGCCTTCGCTAGCATAATGAAATTCATCTAACAGCCAATTCTTTGGGGTAAGGTAGTTTTTATCTACAGGAGAGTTGAAAGTAGCAGCAGCAAAACCGCTACTATTAAACAATGTAATTAGTGCCAATGCAATTAATCTGGACATTTAGTCAATGAAATAACATATCCTAGGCTCTTTATCCCATGAGAACAGTTTTCATTCAAATGTCCATGCCCATTTATACTATACACAGTTGCAAATGAAAATACACAAGACAGCTATGCACTATAGAGTTATAGAACTATTCTTTTTCTGTTGTTTATTTTCAACCTTGAAAGTAGATTGCTGATTCACCTTGATCCAGATCAATTACTCTATATCATTATCTATCTACCTTGGCCTTTTATCTTACTTTTCCTCCTAGCTCTAATCCATTCTTCTCCATGTCTTGACTTTAACTGTATACCCAAGGCTGACTCAAAATAGCCAGCCTGAGTGAAAATTCTGTGACTTTCCTTGAGTGATGATTGCATAGTGGTCATTTCATTTATAGCCATGGAGCAGTAGAGATTCCATAGCAAATAAAGTATACTTTCAGCAACCACCATGTGAAATATCAACAAGACATAAAATTTTATCCAAGTATCTTGACCCTCCTCTTTCAACCTTTCTAGCCAAGCTTACAGAAGATCAATTAAACATTTTTGAAAATTCAAAGTAACACAGACTTTAATTAATGGGTTTAATTTCAAGATTAAGGGAGGGAATAGTAAACATGTTTCCAGATATTTTCTACTTTGTTCAAAATGAACTTTTTATTTTGTAATAGTTGCTTTTTTCTAGGTTTTTGTAGATTTAGTGTATGTATGTATGTGTGTATATATATATATCACATTTTCTTTATCCATTCATCCAGCAATGGACACTAAGATTGTTTCCATTTGTAGATTTGTGTGTGTGTGTGTGTGTGTGTGTGTGTGTGTGTATTTCTGGTTTTGTACTAATCTTTAAAATTCAGCCCACCTGAAATAAAAACTACCCAGACTTAATTAAACCAACTTTTTGTTTGGTTTAGATTTAATTTCTTGGAAATAATCAAATTTTGACTGTGGCAAAGCTCATGTAGACCTCAATGAATATTATGTCTTTCTCTATGTTTGCAGCCTTCTTTGTAGTTGGGTTAGGACCATATGACTAGTTCTGGACAATGGATATGACTGAGGAAACTGTGAGCTGGTACCCTTTCTCTATCTCTCTTCCCCTGCTATGGTAAACTTAATGATCATATATTCCAGCTGGCATACCCATCACAAGAATGGAGACTGCCCTGGACGGCCAGAATAAAACTTGCAGTGTTGAGCATTCCATTAATATTTGGACTTTCATCATTTGTTATATCACAGCATAGAATAGAATTCTATCTAATACAAACCAAGGTGTCCTTCATATGAAAGTAAATCTTAAGATAAAATATGTTAACTCCTTGCTCGATTCTTGAAAATAAGTGAGATATACAATTATAAATCTTTTTTTTTTCCTTTGCCATGTCTATATATGTCAATGCAAAAGAAAAGTGTCTGTATAAAGCATATGTTATTGCATTGTTCATTAGTGCTCCAACTTGGCATGCATTACTAAAAATAATGAAGAAATAAAACCATCTTTAATAAAATTCATACTGCTATTCTATTCTATTTTTTACAGTAGAAGAGACTTTCAGACATGATTAATGGGAAAAAGGGGGAGGAAATAAAGATCCTATAGTGTTCCGTTGAAATTTTTATCTAGTTTGCACCTTGAACTTAATCACTTTAATCACTTAGATAAATCTGTGACTTGGAACATTGGTTTATTATGGATGAAATAAAAGTATCACATTGTCCTTTATTCTGTAGTTAATGATAAACTCTGAAAACAAGATAATCATTTTTCAATTAGGCTCCATGCAGAGACTAGGAAGCATAGTTATCAACATGTACAGAACATAATCAGCATTAAGTTGTCATGTTTTGGATGCATTAACGTTGTTAAATTGACAATAGTCATTATAAGCGGATTCTCTTCTCTGAAATCAGTTATTGCTTGAAATATTTTAGCAATTAAATTTATATTCATTAGCACACCTATATCTATACTTTTTTCCAACTCATTAATATCTTTTTCACTTTCCATTGCCTAAAGTCGTGAAGCTATGTAAAGTTATAAAATAAAATTTCAACTCCTCGCCTTGTTAGAAGTGCCACATTATTTATTCCCCACACAAATTGTGCTGACCTTCCTTATGAAATCAATGCCCTCCAAGGTTTCACTTTGAGAGTTTTTTTGGTGTAAAAGTAAATACTCCAGACCTCCAGCTGCTCCTTTATTTCTTGCTTCGTCACACACTTGTCCATAATCCTTGGTCTGGAAAGACTGACCCTGCTGTAGACTGCCTCTCCCTTCCCTGACTCTTACCTACTCACGGGTGGGTATGTTCTTGATTATAGTAGAAAATGTCAGAGTGAGGTTTTAACTAATAAACAAGCAAGAAACATAACTAGAGGAAATTTTAAAAAAGTAAAACCTCACCATGGTATGTGATAGCGAGTGTTAGAGTAGAAGACAGACAATATGGAGATTTGTATGCACCTGGGCTTTAGCGCTGATGTTGTGGCTTTGGCTAAATCACTTTAAATCTCTAGTGGCCTTAGTTTGTTCATCTCTACAACAAAGGCATTGTGCAACTATTGTTTTCTTAAACTCTAGGGTACTAGACTGAAAAAGAAGCACTAGTTGGGATGGGCAAGAGTTAGAATGAGCAGAATGATGGGTTTCATGGAGAAGGAGTGGACTCTTTTCTCATGGATGATCTTCAAACAGACCAAATCTGAGTTCTAAGGGTGTTTTTGTTGTTTGGTTGTTCATGTGTTTATTTAAAGAGAAACTGATTTTTAAATAGGTATATGATAGATAGATAGGTAGAATGAGAAACAGAAAAAATGAAAACAACCTAATCTTTTTACCTCATTTTTCTTATTTCCAGAATAAGAATCAAATTTTATTTACCTTCTTCATGGCAATATTAGGATTAATTAGTATTCATGCAAAAGTAATTTGAAAATGAAAAATGTCATTTAGTCCTAAATAGTGTTGCTTCAGCTTTGGTTTCTTAAAATGCCTAACTCTTCATTAGTTTTTGTAAATGTCCTCTGATGTGTGTCACAGAATTTATAAACACTGTGCAATAACTAATGGTTTGTGACAAAATACAATCTGGATAAAATGCTGTTGCCATCACTAAGGACTGATTGAGTTGCATAGAGAGCCATACCTGGAGCCTTCTATAGACATATCTTCACATAATTATGTAATTGAATTTTAAAAGATGACCATGTTATGTACAATGATTAATTATTCTACAAACCACAATTAAATTAAAAGTAAATACATATCCAGCAAGATGTTACAGCCTTTCCTAATTATTCTCTTATGACTTAAAAGCTGAATACTTTATTTGGGGCATGAGGACTAAATGTAGATTTATATAGGGTCTTCTAGTGCAGCAGGCGAAACCACTCCAGTGTACATCAGATGGGGAATAAAAAGTTTAGACTTAGTTTAAACAAAATTAAGTGACTTACCAGTGAGCCATGGAAAAAGTAACAATAATAATAATGAAGAAATCATATTTACCAAATGAAGGGGACAATCTTACTGCCTGAGTCATGCAGATAACCTTTCTCAAATGGTGAAAGCCTATATCTTGCACAGTTGGCTGGTACTTTATTGCTGATTATCTCTTTTTAGTTGTTCGTAGGACATCAGTAAAAAATTTTAAACACTGGAATTCAATATTATAAATGTTTTCTTTTAAGGATTATCTATAGATCAAAAATAATTTTCTCAAAGTGAGAATTCTACTGAACAGTATAATTGAATCTAATGAATTAAAAAAAGTATTTGATACCTCTAGTAGCTAAACAAATTAAAAAGCATAGAGAAATATACTGAAATAATAATAAAACCAAAAGCACTGCACTATAATTTCTAAAGTAATTAGGAATAATGATTAAGGTAATTGCTATCTTAAAACTTATTTCTGAGAGTCATGACTTTTATATTTATAAAGAATAAATATTTGCAAGAGTAGAAATACATCTTTTATAAAACTAGATAAAAGAAGCAATAACTATGTTTCTATATAAAAAGTTACATAATTTTTGAAACTTTTGTAATGTGTATTTGCAACCTGAAATCTGAAAGGTACGTTGTTTTACTGCAGAAAAATAATCATTTTGTGAGTCAATCCTAAATGGTAGAGCTATTTCGTACTTCTAAAGTCTATAAAAATATACTTATATTTTTATATATATGAGAGCTCATAAAGTCTAAATGATCTAATAAATATATCCATTTGCTCTTTGGCAAACTTATAAATCTTATGTAAAAATGTAGCATTAAAAAAAAGTTGTTCTAACTTGCAAACAAACAAATTAAAAAAATACACTCTTTAAATATTTGTTTCTGATATACCTATTTCTAATTATTAAATAATTGAAAAATTTTTGAAATATATAAATACATATGAAGTACAGAGATAGTAAATAATTAATTTAGCAATTTCCAATTAGTAATTACTCAGTAACTTCAAATGCTGAATGAAGCAAACTCTCATTCAGAGAGGTTTATTACCTTCTTAATTGATATCATTTGGACAATAATCAGCTTTTTAAAATATAAAAATTAAAAGATATGGTATTCACTAGAGAAGCAAGTTTTCCTCCAGGGAATTTACCTCTATATAGAATGTAGATTTGGTTTTGTAGCCACAGGAAAGGGAAAGAAAAGTACATTCAGTAAAGTTGAAAATGGATAAAAAGTAAGATATTCTCTTAGAAAGGGGCTTGAATTATGGAAATGAATTATAGTAACGATGAGAGAAAGTTGAAAGATTTTCTGGAATAACTGGGACATAAAAATGAGCTGGGGGAGCAAAGATGGGGCTAAAAATAGTGGTCTAAGATTTGTATAAGATTTGTGGGTATATTATTTTCCTACTCTCTCTATAACAAATTACTACAGATTAATGGTTTATACAACATAAATTTATTATCTTAATATTTCTGGGACTTATAAGTCTGAAATGGCTTTCACTGGGTGGAAATCATGGTGTTAGCAAGGCTGCACTGGATTAGGGGAGAATCCATTCCTTTTCTTTTCCAGTTTCTTGAAGCTGCCTTCATTCCTTAACTCATGGTCCCTCCCTTGATCTTCAAAGCCAGAAGCATAGCATCATCAAATCTTTCTCTGGCCCTGAGCCTCCTGCCTCTCTCTTATAAGACTCATGTAGTTATATTTAAGCCCATCCAAATAAATCTAGGATAATTTCCTTATCACAAGAGCCCTAATATAATTCATTGCATATGCCAGTTCCTTTTGTAAATGATCCAACAAAGTCACAGGTTCTAGAGTTTGAATGTGGGTACTTGGTGGGGGGTGGCATTATTCAGACTATTCAAGTATATAAGTTAGAGTTGTCACAAAAGCTAGGCATCAAGATCAGAAGCAGAACCCAGGGGGAATGTACTCAGGGAACCATAGTATCTGTGATTTATTGTCTCTGGATTTGCAAGTGGCTATTTTGGCTGAAAGATTGGCTCAATTCCACCAGCATGGTCTGCAGGTTATCTTCTTCTATCCTCAATAAGCACTCATTCCCATGCGTGAGACTCTCCTGGGACAACAGCTGACTTTACCACCTTAATAGTCTTTTTCCTATATTTTACTTAATTCTCCTCCTCCTCCTCATTATCATTATCCTCATTATCTCTTTCTATAATGTTAAATCTTGACCATTTTAATGATTTCATTATCAAACAGTGGAGGCAATTCTATAATGCCTACAAAGGAGCTTAGAGAAAATCAAGTTGGAAGGTTCATATTTCACTTAGAAATATTTATTGAGTGCTCTCTATGTGCCAAACACTATTCTAGGCACCAGGGATAGAGTAGTTAAAACAAATGAAATTCCGTTCTTGTAAAGTTTATGTTTTAGGTGGAATGGACAATAAACAAACAAGAAAATAAAGAACTTGGCAACTCAGAATTAGTGCTATGAAAAGAATAAGAGATGATCGGTAGTGTTAAGTGTGTGTGTGTGTGTGTGTGTGTATTTGTTCTATTTTAAGTAAGTTTGTCAGTGAAGGTATCACATATAAGCAGAGATTACAAGGAAGAAAGAGAGAACAAAGTCCATGATAATATCTAAAGGAAGGACCATCTAGGTAGAAGAGACAAAAGCCCTCAAGTAGGACCATACTTGATTTGATAGGTATGAAGAACAGATACAAATATAGAGCCACATAGGCTATGGTAAAGATTTTGGCTTTATTTTAAATGAAACATGAAGCTAATTGGATGGTTTTGAGCACAGGAATAATGTTACCCACCTCATGTTTTAAGGGATGATTCTGGCTGTGTATGGAGGATACTGAATAGAAGCAGGGATGGAAACAGGAAGACCAGTTGTGTTAGAAGGCTGCTGCTAGTAGAAGATGGTGATTCAGACCAAGGGACAACAGTGGAGGTGGTGAGAGGTGGTCAGATTTTTAGTACATTTTGAAGGAAGGATATGCTGATAGAGTGGATGTTGAATGTAAGAAAAGATGAGGAGTTAAGATGACATCAGTTAATCTGAGCATCTGGACTAATGGAGTTGCTTTCTAAAGGGATGCAATAGACTACAGAAGGAATAGGTTTGAAGTGGGAAACTGGGAGTTCATTTTGGGGCATGTTAAATATGGTAAAGTGCCCTCTTTCCTTATAAATAGGTACTTTCCATTAGGTGTTCCTATCCATCTTTATAAATATGTATAACAGAAAATTGTATTATATTTAGAGATTATGGTTATGAGATTCTAATGGCTCATGGAGAAAGGATATTAAGTTTTGGACCTGCCTGAAGGATCAGATGAAGAACAGAAATGGTATTACCTTCAGACTAAGTATGGTAGAATTTTAATGATAAGTAAGTATGGATTTTTTTTATTAGAAGAGATTATGTACAAAGCCATAAAAGCATGTCTTAAACACCAATCAATCCATATACAGACCATGTTCTCCCACTCGAATGAAATAAAGTATTTCCTCAGAATCTATTTTTTGGAAATAAAAGTAAACACTTCTCAATGACTAACATGTCTGTCAAAGAACTGCATAATGAATGTCCTAAAAATTTAGAACACAATAAAAATTATTATATATTGAAATTAATGTGATGCAACTAATTTAATATTTAGAAGAAAATGTGTAACTTTGATGCATTTAATAGGAAAAAGAGAGGTTAAAAATTAATGAGTTCTGTTTTCAATTCAAATTCTAGATAAAAAAGATCAGTTAAAATTAAACATAAAAGGAAAGATATGATATAGTTAAGAGTAGTAATTAATTAAATAAAAAAACAAAGAAATAATAAAGAGGGTCAGCAAACCAAAAGTCGTTCTTTGATGGTTTTCATAATTTGCCCAAAATAACTCAGCCAGAAATTGTGAGAACAGGTCTCCCAACAAAGCAAGTATGATCCCAGCTTATGAATTCTTTACCAGTTAACACTTCTTCTAAGACTCTTTTTTCCATTTACCGAGGTATGAAATGAAATTCAGAGAAATTAAATGATTTGAGTAGAGTCAAAGTATTTGCTTCCTGGTAGAGAACACAAGGATTTTTTGTCCCGTAATCCAACATAATATTCAGTCTTAAATTGTTTCACCTGATTCTATTTAATAAGCAGTTCCTCTGACTGTCACACTTCAATATTGATGATATCGATGGACAAGTACATGGTCTGTATCAAAAAGAGCCAGTTTTAGTTTAAAACCATCATTTGGATCTCAGGACCATTACTTGGATGTATAACTTCCTGTGGTATTTTGGCTTGTTCATTCTGTTTGTTTAATAACAATTATAGCAGATATTTATTATTTATTCTGTGCCAGGTAATGTATATACATTTTACTTGATTCGATTCATTTAATTCTGTGAGGTAGCTATAATTATTATCCCACTTTACAGGTTTCTTATCCTACTTGGAATCATGCAGTTCATAAATGGAGGTGTCAGGATTTATACCCAGGCATTCTGGCTCCAAAGTTTGTCTACTTGGTCGCTAAACTAACTTGCCTCTCATATGGGCATGGAATGCCTGAGTATAAATCTGCACACCTCCATAGATAAACTGACCGACCACAGGTAGTTTGAGAAACCTGGATACAAAATACTGAAAAAAGATAATTGAAGTGTTTTGATTTTTTAATAAACTTTTTATTTTAGAATAGCTTTTAGATTTATAGAAAAATTGCAAATGTATGACAGAGGTCTCATATAACCTATACTTCATTTATTCATGTTTTAATATCTTTAATAATTTAATAATATATTACTATTTTAATCATCTCCTATTCATCCCATTATTCAGAGATGAGAAGAATTCCTACCCTAAGATTATGGGGATAGCCGAACATATGGCATCTAACACAGGACAAAAGAGATCACCTGGAGTTTACAAGTCACATATATTCACAGCCTATGGGCGAAGGGCATGGCATGCCCTGCAGGGCTACAGAGAGGTTGCATTTGCTTTTTGCCTAGTCAGAAATCAATTGGCTATATTTGTGTGGGTCTACTTCAGGCTATTTGGTTCCATTAATCTATGTGCATATTCTTCCACCAATAATATATTTTCCTGAGTATTGTACCTTTTCAGTAAGTCTTGAAATTGACTACTTTGAGTATTCCAACTTTGTTCTTCTTCAAGACTGTGATGGCTGTTATAGGTCTTTTGACATTCCAAATAAATTTAAAAACATTTCCTTTTTTTTTTACTTTTTCATAGATTATTTATTCACCTAAGTTGAAACAGAGTATAGCATAACATTTTGTATATATATTTCAATTTTATTTTTACTTAATAATATATAATGGCAAATTAATACATAATATTAAATTCATCTTTTTAAACAGTTACCCAGTATTTCACTTTACCAATAAATTATTACTTATTTAATACAATTTTCTCTTTGTAAGCATTTAAATTGTCTGTAGTATTTTAACAATCAAAACTTCTATTTGTCAATTAGAGTTGACATTCACTATTATTTTATATCATTTCAGGTGTATAGTATAATGGTCAGACATTTATATAATTTATGAAATGATTTCTCCCACTTAGTTGAATACCCATCTAGCACTATACATAGTTATTATAGTATTATTGACTATACTCTCTATGCTGTACTTCATGTCTCCATGACTGTTTTGCAATTACCGATTTGTACTTCTTAATCCCGTCACCTTTTTCACACAGCCTCACAACCTCCCTCCCATTTGGCATTCAGCAGTTCTCTGTATCTATGAGTATGTTGCCTTTGTGTTGGTTCGTTTATTTTGTCTTTTAGATTTCACATATAAGTGAGATCATATAGTATTTGACTTTCTCTGTCTGACTTATTTCCCTTAGCATAATATGTTGTTGTAAATGGTAAGATTTCATTTTTTTGTGGCTGAGTAATAATGTATGACCACTTCTTTATTTATTCATATTTGATGGACACTTAGGTTGACTTAGGTTGTTTCAATAATTTGACTATTATAAATAGTGCTGCAGTGATCATAAAGGTGCATATATCTTTTTGAAATAGAGTTTTAGATTTCTTTGAATACCCAGAAGTGGAATTGCTGGGTCATAAGGTAGCTCTATTTTTAATTTTTTGAGGAGCCTCCAGATAGTTTTCTATAGTGGCTGTACCAATTTTCAATCATGCCAACAGTGTACAATGGTTCTCTTTCTCCACAGTCTCACTGATTATTTTTTATATTTTCCTTGTCTTTAATTGTAAGGTTTTATTCAACAAGTAACTTGCCTGATGGATGATCTTTACATTAAAAATAATTCCATAATTATAAGATAAATCATTAAAGATAAAGGCTTTAGAAAACATTTGTGTATCATAGACTCCTCTATAGAATATCAGAATATATGAAACTCATTGTGGTACATTTTTTTAGAAGAAAACAAAAGAAAAGTAACTTTGTAAAAACAAAACAAATAATAAAGCATAAAAGGCAACATTTTTTCATTCCCAAAGTAATGTTTATTAACAAAAGTATTGAACAAAACAAAAAAGAACAAGGAAAGATAGTCATGTTATAACACTAGAAATAGTGTTAAACTCTTGTTTTTCTTTTTTTTTAATTTTAATTTTTAATTAGAGTAGACATTCAATATTATTTTATATTAGTTTCATGTGTAGAGCATAGTAGTTAGACATTCATATAATTTAAGAAGTGATCACTCTGATTAGTCTAGGACCCACCTAGCACTATACATAGTTATTACAATATTATTGACTACATTCCCTATGCTGTACTTCACATCCCCGTGACTATTTTGTAACTACCAATTTGTAATCTTGGCTATTATAAATAGCATTGTAGTGAACATAGGAGTGCATATATCTTTTCAAATTAGTGTTTTAGTTTTCTGTGGGTAAATACCCAGAAGTGGATTTACTGGGTCAAAAGACAGTTCTATTTTTAATTTTTTGAAGAAACTTCAAAATGTTTTCCATAGTGGCTGTACCAAATTGCAGTCCCACCAACAAACAGTGCATGAGGGTTCCCTTTCTTCCACATCCTTGCCAACACTTGTTTTTTGATTTATTGATGCTAGCCATTCTGCCAGGTGTGAGGTAATATCCCATTGTGGTTTTAATTTGCATTTTCTGATGATAGTGACATTGAGAATCTTTCCATATATCTACTGCCCATCTGTATGTTCTTTTGGGAGAAATGCCTATTAAGGTCCTCTGCTCATTTTTTAATTGGATTTTTTGTTTTTTTGGTGTGGGGTTACATGAGTTCTTTTTAAATTTTGGATATTAACCCTTTATCAGATGTATCATTGGCAAATATCTTTTCCCACTCAGTTAGTGGTCTTTTTGTTTTGTTGATGATTTTCTTTGCTATGCAAAATGTTTTAATTTGATGTAGACCGATTTATTTATTTTTTATTCTATCTCCCTTGCCCAAGAAGATATGTTAGAAAAAAAATATTACTAAGAGCAATGTCAGAGAGTATAATACCTATGTTTTCTTCTAGGAGTTGTATGATTTCAGGTCTTACATTTAAGCCTTTAATTCATTTCGAGTTTGCTCTTCTATATGATGTAAGAAGGTGGTCTCGTTTTATTTTTTGGCATGTATTTGTCCAGTTTTCCCAACACCATATATTGAATAGACTGTCTTTACCTCATTGTATGTTCTTGTCTCCTTTAAGTTAAATGCCTAAATAGGTGCGGCTTTATTTCTGGGCTCTCTGTTCTCTGATTTATGTGTCTATTTTTATGCCAGTACCATATTGTTTTGATTGCTATAGCCTTATAGTTTGCTATCAGGTAGCATGATATCTCTAACTTTGTTCTTCTTTCTCAAGATTGCTTTGCTATTTGGGGTCTTTTATGGTTCCATATAAACTTTTGGATTTTTTGTTCTAGATCTGTGAAAAATGTCATTGGTATTTTGATAGAGATTGCATTGAATCTATGGATCACTTTGAGTAGTATGGACATTTTAACCATGTTAATTCTTCCTATCCATGAGCGTGGAATATGCTTCCATTTATTTGTATCTTCTTCAATTCTTTTTTTAATGACATAATTTTTCAAGTACAGGTCTTTTACTTCCTTGGTTATTTTCTAAAGATTTTACTTTTAGATACAATTGTAAATGGGATTATTTTCCTAATTTCCTTTCCTATAGTTCATTATGGGTTTATAAAAATGCAAATGATTTCTGAATATTAATTTTGTATCCTGCTACTTTACTGAAATCAATGATCATTTCTAACAGTTTTTTGGTGAATCTTTAGCATTCTCTATGTAGAGACTATGTCATCTCAAATAATGACAGTTTTACTTCTTCCTTTCCAAATTGGATGCCTTTTACCTCTTTCTTTTTTAAAATTAATTAATTAATTAATTTATTTATTTATTTATTTTTATTATGATGACATTGGTTAACAAAATCCAGTAAGTTTCAGGCGTACAATTCAACAGTATAGTATATATATACATTGTATTATGTGCTCACCGCCCATAGTTAGATTTCTTTCTGTCACCATGTATTTGACCTCCTTTATTCTGATAACCACTCCCTCCCCTCTGATAACCACTACTCTATTGTCCATGTCCATAAATCTCTGTTTGTTCTGTTTGTTTGTTGCTTTTAGGTTTATAACCTACATATAAGTGATATCATATAGTTTTCAACTTTTTCTATCTGGCTTATATTATTTAGCATGATTATCTCGTGGTCCATCTATGTTGTCACAAATGGCAGTATTTCGGTCTTCTTATAGCTGAGTAATATTCCATTGTATATATGTATGACAGCTTCTTTATCCAGTCATCTATCATAGGACATTTCAATTGCTTCCATGTCCTGGCCACAGTGAATAATGCTGCTATAAACATTGGTGCGCAAATATATTTTCTGATATGAGTTTTCAAGTCTTTGGGGTAAATACTCAGTAGAGAGGTTGCTGGATCATATGGTAGATCAATTCTTAGTTTTTTGAGGACCCTCCATACTGTTTTCCATAGTGGTTGTACCAATTTGCAGTCCCACCAGCAGTGTATGAGGGTTCCTTTTGCTCCGCAATGTTATCTTCTAACTCAGGAACTCACAACTTCATGTATTTAGGTTTTTACTTTCTATGTTTTGTTTTCTGCATACAAATCCTGTATGCATTTTGTTAGATTTATACCTAAGTATTTCATTTTTCTGTTCTATTATAAATGCGTTTTTTGGGTTTTTTTAATTTGACATTTTGATTGTTTGCTGCTGTTAACAGACATGAGTTATTTTTTGTGTTGACCTTGTATTCTGCAACCTTGTTACACTTGCTTACTGGTTCCAGATTTCTGTAGATTTTTTTCTGTGTTCTAAATAGACAAATGAATAGTCATGTTGTATGTTAATAGGACAGTTTAATTTATTCCTCTCCAATCTACAGAGATTTTAATTATTTTTTTCTTTCTGTTACACTAGGTAGGACTTCCAGTATAATGTTAAATAGAATGGTGAGATAGGATATTCTTGCCTTCTTAGCAGTATCAGAGAGAAAGTGTCATCTTTCACCAAAAAATATGTTAGCTGGGGGTGTTTTGTAGATGTTCTTTTTAAAGTTAAGAAAATTATCCTCTATTTCTAGTTGGTAAGCATTTGCAACATGAATAGGTGTTAGATTTTGTTAAATGCTTTTTCTGTAACAACTGATGTGATCATAGGTTTTTTTCTTTAACCTGTTGATATAGTGAATTTTATTAATTAATTGTCTAATGTTGCCCCAGCATTAAATATTTGGAATCATCACTTTTTATTTGTGGTTTGTAACTCGTTTTATACATCGTTGGAGGCAATTTGTTAAACTTTTCTTGATATTTGCGTCTACCTTCATGAGAGATATTGATTTGCCCTTTTCTTTTTTTTGTAATGTCTTTATCTTGTTTTGGTATTAGAGTATTGCTAGCCTCATAGAAATTTTTGGAACATGTTCTGGGGCCGATGTTCTCATTTTTGGAAGGTTATTAATTATAGGTTAATTTTTAATAGATATAGATCTATTCAGATTGTTTCTTTCTTGTGTTAGTTGTGATAATTTTTTTCTTTAAAGAATTGCTCAATTTTTTCCAAGTTACCAAATTTGTGAGCATACAGTTTTTCATATTATTCCTCTATATTTCTTTTAATATCCATGTAATCAGCAGTGAGAGCATCTATTTTATTTCTGATATTTATAATTTATAACTTTTTTATTTTTTCTTATTTAATTTGGCTAAATACTTATTCATTTTATTTACCTTTTCAAATAATCATTAATTTCCTTTTTCTGTTTTCAATTGTATTAATTTCTGCTCTAATTTTTTTCTCTTTGATTTAGCCTTAATTTCTCTAGTTTCCTAAGATGGGAATTTAGGTTATTAAATTTAATTTTTTTTCTTTTCAAATGATCCCAGGTATTTTTACAATAAGCATCTTTGTCATAAATATCTTTGTTTCAAATTTTTTACACACAATTCATTAGCCATAAGGAAATTTTGCTGTAAAAGATAAAATAACTGTTGACACTTTGGTTTACATTTGGCAGACTTAATATATTTAAGCTACTTGTCAGTTTAGTTTTATTTCTTTATTGATGAAGTTTTCATAATTAGTTCCACTTTTATAGAAATCACAGCTCTCATAATGGTCTGTAGGGCAACCAATAGATGTAATGGTCTTGAAATATTTGATGATAACAGCTATGTATAAAGCCAGATAGTGAAGCTATGAATAAAGCAAGGTTGCGTACTATAGTAGAAAATGGTTACCTAACAGTTTGCAAAAACAGTCATCTCTCCCTCAAAACCAAAAGTTTACCAAGCTATGGCAAATATAAAAATGGCAGCTACTAATTCGCAATAGTCTTTAAGAGCATTATCAATTCTTTAGCTGAAAACTGATACCTCTTTTAATAGAGAAAGAAATTGTAAGGAAGAAGAAAAAATGTGATGCTGAATGAGGAGACAAATCAACAAGCAAAAAAAAATGTATAATACCATGAAGAAAAAGTTCAGATAATACACTTTTTATTTTAATTAAATTTATTGAGATAACATTAGTTAATAACATTATATAAGTTTCAGGTATATAACTTATAATACAACATCTGTACATTCCATTTTGTGCTCACTGCTCACAGTCTCTGTGAGCTCACTGCCCTCAGACATGAGGATACTCACAGTCCAGTCTCCTTCTGTCATCATATATTTGGCCCCCTTTGCCCTCTTCATCTTTCCCCCATTCTCCTTCCTTCGTGGTAACCACCATTCTGTTGTCTGTATATATGAGTTTGTTTTGTTTGCTCATTAGCTGCATTTTTGTTTTATATCCCAGATATGAGTAAAATCATAAAATCATGTGGTTCTTGTCTTTTTCTGTCTGACTTATTTCACTTAGCATGACACTCTCAAGATCCATTCATGTTATCACAAATGGCGTTATTTCATCTTTTTACAGCTTGGTAGTATTCCATTGCACCATTTCTTTATCCAGTAGTCCACTGAAGGACATCTTAGCTTTTTCCATTTCTTGGCTACTATGAATAATGCCGCAATGAACATAGGGGTGCATATATCTTTACGAATAAATGTTTGCAAAATTTTTTGTGTAGATACCAAGAAGAGGGGTGGATGGGTCATCTGGTACCTAGACTGTTAATTTTTTGAGGACGCTCCATACTGTTTTGCATAGTGACTGTACCAATTTACATTCCCACCAGGAGTGTATGAGGGTTCCTTTTCCCCCACAACCTCTCCAACACTTGTTATTACTTGTCCTGTTGATGATATCATTCTAACAGCTGTGAGGTGGCTGATTTCATTGTAGTTTTGATTTCCATTTCTCTAATAATTAGTGAAGTTGAGTATCTTTTTATATATTTGTTGGCTATTTGTATGTCTTCATGGCAATTGTGTCTGTTTAAATCCTCTACCTATTTTTTAATCAGATAGTTATTTTTTTGTTGTTGATTTATATGAGTTCTATATATATTTTGGATATCAGCCCTTTATTGAAGGTATCATTTGCAAATATCTTCTCCCATTTGGTCAAGAAGAAATTAAAGAAGAGATCAAAATATATAGAGAGACAAATGACAATGACAATTACAGCATACCAAAATTTTCTGGATATAGCAAAAAGCAGCACTAAGAGAGAAATTTATAGAATTACAGGCCAACCTCAAGAAACAAGAAAAATCTCAAATAAAAAATCCAACAGTACACCTTAAAGAACTAGAAAAGGAAGAACAAATAAAGATGATATTGGCCTGTTTTGTTTGTTGTTTTGTCCTTGAAACCTCTTTTGTCAGATATAAGCATGGCTACACCCCCTTTCCTTTGGATGCCATTTGCTTGGAGTACCATTTTCCAGCCTTTCACTTTGAGCCTAGGTTTGTAGCTGAGACAGATCTCATGAAGGCAACTATAGTTGGGACTTACTTTTTAATCCATCCCATTACTCTGTGCCTTTTGATTGATAAGTTCGCTTTATTTACCTTTAGGGTAGTTATTGATATATGAAGACTTACTACAGTCATTTTACCTTTTGTTTTCTGGCTGCTCTGTATCTCCATTGTCTCTTTTCCCATGTGTTTTTGTCTGCTATTTTAGTTTAATGGTTTTCTATGATTTTTCCCCTCAGTTTTTTCTTTTTTTATGTTATGTGACTCAGCTCTAGATTTTTGTTTTGTGGTTACCATTAGGTTTATGTTAAACATTTTTTATCATATCAAGTCATTTGTCTTTTGATTACATCTTATCTTCATTTGCCTGTGCAAATCAAGTCCTTTTTCCTCTTCTTTTTTAAGTTTTTGTTATCACAAATTATTTTTTCTGATGCTGTGCATTTGTTTTCAGATTGCAGAAATTATAGTTCTTATTTTAAATGCTTTTCTCCTTTAACCTTTATGCTACAATTGTTTAATAACCTATTAATTTATCCTGTCTGTCATCTTACTCAAAGTTTTGTATACTTTAACCTTTTTGTTTCAGATAAAAGAGCTCTGTTCAACATTTATTGTAATACAGGTCTTGTGGTGGTAAATGCCCTCAGCTTTTGTTTGTCTGGAAAAGCCTCTATTTCTCCATATCTAAAGGATAACTTTGTTGGATATATTATTCTTCTATGATGATTACTCTCTTTCAATATTTTGAAGATTTCATTCACTCTCTCCTAGCTCATAAGATTTCTGCTGAAAAATCTAATAATAATCTAATGAGGTTTCTGTTAAAGGTACAATCTTTTTTCCCCTAGCAGCCTTGAGAATTCTTTCTTCGTCATTAACTTTAGACAGTTTTAATATAATGTGTCTTGGAGAAAGTATTTTTGCATTAAGGTAATTAAGTGTTCTGTTAGCTTCTTGGATTTTAGGGTCCAGCTCTTTCTATAGCTTTGGGATGTTTTCATCAATTATTTGCTTTAATAGGCTCTTTGTTCACTTCTCCCTCTCTTCTTCTGGTATAGGCTCTTTCTAATGGAATCAGATAGTTCTCATAGGTTTCTTTCATTTCTTTTCTTTCAGTTCTCTCTTCTTCCACCTGAATCACTTCTAGATTTCCATCTTAGAGCTCACAAATTGATTCTCTTCTCTGTTTCTCATGCTAATTAATTCTTTGTCTTATTTATTGAGTTCTTCAGCTCCATAATTTCCACTTGGTTCTTTTTTATAGTTTCAATCTCTTCGGTAAAGTACTTTCTTTTCTTTTTTTTTTTTTTTTGTATTTTATCCCTAAGCTTATCAAACTGCGTTTCTGAGTTTTCTTGTATCTCGTTGAGTTTTTTCAAAACTGCAGTCTCCACTTCTTTGTCATTTAAATCACAGTCTTCCATGTCTTTTGAGTTTGGCTTTTAGAGACTTTTAATTTTTTTCTGAGCTACCTTGTTACCTTGGTTATTCATGGTATTTGATGGATTGTTTCTCTGCCTGGGCATTTGAGGTAGTGAACTCTTCTTTTTTAAGTACTGTTCTGCTTTTAACAATTCAGCAAGTTAATGGAGGTCTTTCTTTTTCCAGTATGTGGTGCTATAGTGCTAGTTTTGTTTTCTCTTTCTTGCACTGCTGAGACTCTCAGGATCTTAGCGGGGCGGTGTCGCCTTGGTCATGGAAAATGCCCCATATTCTCTGAGGAGGTGGCCATCTCTCCGTGAGGGGGTCACCTCGGTCTCAGAGTACCACTCCAACAGTGGGATTCAGTAGATTATTGACTCTGGGCCTCTGAATTCCCTGCATTGTCTATTTGTAATCAGAGGCTGCAAGCCCCACTGTGACATTCAAGGTGTCTCTACTCGATTCCGCCATGATAAGTGAGGGAGGGGTGGGTTGGGAGAAGGGTTCCCAGTCTGTGGCTTTCCCTTCTTGCTAGTAATGGTGTCTGCTAGGCTGCCACTGCCACCCTGCTGTACCATGTCTCTCCCTGGGTTTAGCCAAAATTGGCACTAGTTACTCAGGCAGAAATGTTGCTTTTGCTCTCTCACCCTCCAGGCTGCCAAGTATGGGCTGTGGCCCAATACCTGCACTGCTATTACATAAGCTAGGGCCAGGCAGGTGCTGAGAGGGTGAGGAGAGATGAGTTCACATATCTATGGCTTTGCTTTCTCACTTGCAATGATGGCTGCCACACCACTGTGCCATGTCTGCACCCCTGTCACCTGGTTTAGCCACAGTGGGCACCACTCAGGCTGAATGTTGCTTCTGCCATTCTGGCCCTTCTGCTGCCAGGCTCAGACTACAGTTCCACACCTACGCTGCTTCCACATCAGCTAGGGCCACAGTGAGTGCTGTGCTTCATCTATGGCTTATGTCTCTGTCCTCATCCCCCCATCCTGTTACCCCTGCTCATTCTGATATACCCACCTTCAGAGGTCTCAATGAATGGGTCTCTTATAGTTGTCCAACTTGGTGTAAAGTGAGAAACCAAGGGGTCTTCTCACTATACCATGATGCTTACATCGCTCGAAGACAATGTATTTTTATTTTTTGCAATAAAGTATTTTTCATTTTGTTGTTAATTTTTCATGTTTTATTATGTCCTTTTTTAATGTAACTCCTTTATTTTTTGTTATTTTTGTATGATGAAATTGCCTTATGGCCGGTTAGTTGTGTGGTGAAAATGCTTTCAGCAAAGATATCTACAGCAAACATGCTTATGCTGAAAATACCAGACATGTTTTCAAATATATGTATTTATTAGAATAAATTTCCCTCTGAGGACTTATTTCACTGCATCCCACAAAATTCGATAAGTTGAATTCTCATTTTCATTTAGTTCAAAATATTTTTATATTTCTCTTGAGACTTCTTTGACATATGTGTTATTTAGCAATGTGAGTGTTTAATATTCAAATATTTGGAGAATTTCCAGCCATCTTTTGCTATTGATATCTATTTTAATTTCACTGTGATCTGAGAGGATACTCTGTATGATTTCTATTATTTTGAATTCATTAGGATATGTTTTATAGTTTGCAATTTGATCTTTGTAAATATTCCATGTCAGCCTGAGAAAAATGTGTATCCTACTGTTGTTGGATGGAATAGTCTATAAATGTCAATTAGGTCGAATTGATTGATGGTGCTATTTAGGTCAAGTGTATCTTTACAAATTTTCTGCCTGCTTGATTTCTCAGTTATTCTTAGGGGGATTAGTAGTCTCCAACTCTAGGAGTGGGTTTTTTGTTTCTTTCAATTTTGTTATTTTTTTGCCTTGTATATTTTGATGCTCTTTGATTACATGCCTACATGTTTAGAATTTTGTTCTCATAGAGAATTGTTCCTTTTATCATTATTGAATGATTTATTTATTCCTGACAATTTTCCTTGCTCTGAAGTCTGCTTGTATGAATTAATACAGCTACTCCAGCATTCGATAAATGTTAACTTCTTGTTATTATTCAATTATAAGTGCTTTGAGGTGATGGACAATGTTCTCATTTATTCTTCTTTTAAGATGACACAGTGCCTAGGACACTATTGAGCACTGGTATGCTCAGAAATAAAAGTTTTATGAGTAATAGGGATTAGATGTCTGCAAGTAGAGCATATTATCATTCTATAAATAAAGAGAAGAGTGAGATTACATAAATATTTCTCAATTCCAAGAAGACATACTCTATATTTTTCAATGTGCTAAAAATGAGTTGATATTTAAATTAGCAAATTCAGAAATGACTACTTCAAAGGGAGAAAAGTGATATTTTTAAATAACATAGGATTTTTAAGTGTTTTACAATTATTCAAGTAAATGGAACTAAAAATACTGTAGTTTCCTTTTTTTTTTTTTACTTTACTAATTGGTATTGGATTGAATATTTTTCAACAATGCAGGCTCTATGAATAATATTGTATATCTTTTCATTGCCTAATAAGTGTAGATCTTTCAGAGTCTAACTAAGGTTCAAAAAGTAAGACATTAGAGCTAAAAATCACCCACAGTAGAGGGAAAATTATTTCAACTGGCCTTTCTCAGTCTAGTTTTAAATTATCCTTAAACAAAAAGCTTCATTATTTAAATTCTCCTAGTTCAAAGTAGAATGAAAGATTCAATAGCGTTTTTTTTTTTCTAGATCTGATATTGAAATACATTCTTACTTGTTGATAGAATTAAACTGTAATGAATTAAGGGGGGAATTTTCAAAACATATGTAGAATTCATTTTAAATTTAGAAAGAGGCCGATACTAACCTAATAGTATGGACAGGTCAAAGAGTGTTATTCTATAAGAAGGCAGGATGCTTTCCAAATTGAAATGAAGGTACTATTGAGGACTTGATGCCCATGACATTCCCTAGGTACACTGACAGTGTGATTACTGCAAGCCAAATACAGCAACACACTTTGAATGCACAGCTTAGATATTTAAAAGTGGGAAAAAAATAGAGCTGATTCAGAGAAATGAGGAGTGGCCAGAGGTGACTATTAAAATAAGGTGAAATTGAGAAATCTGTGATTTCAAGCTGCAAGAATACAATAGGAATACCATAAATATGTGTTCCATTATTCGGGAGCTTGAGTATTTCTTCTTGTTATGTTATTATTTTTGGTATTTTTCTTTAAAATTCTCATTTGCAGGAAAGAGAAAAGAAAGACAATTAGAATAGAAAGAGAGGAAGAAAAGCTTATTCTATTTAGAAAATTCACTCCTATCATAGATTTTATGTTCAATG
Source organism: Pteropus alecto (assembly GCF_000325575.1). Classification (NCBI taxonomy): domain Eukaryota; kingdom Metazoa; phylum Chordata; class Mammalia; order Chiroptera; family Pteropodidae; genus Pteropus; species Pteropus alecto. The sequence continues at coordinate 10,184,020 of NW_006494610.1, forward strand.
GAACAAGTAATGAAAAAAATCTCTAGCATCAAGTCTCTAGAATCCATCATAAAAAAATCTATAGTTGCAACTTAAGATGTAAGCTTGGGCTCCTTACACAGAGAACTGGAAATGCTATCCATCAATCTACCTTTCCATCAATCTACCTAATGACACTGTAAAGAGATGACTCTGTGATATTTATCACTTTGTTTCAACAAAAATAAACATACAAATTGTAAGTACAGAAGGAGCAACACCCAATAAAGGCAAAAAGAAATTCAGTAAAACAATAATTACACCTGGAAGGACATGCAAAATTGTGTACTGCTTCCCTGAAAATAGAAAGTAGAATCATGAAAAAGCAAATCATATGCTTTAAAATGGAGTGGGAAATGTACTTCTGCACAGATTATGTGTTAACATTACTGCAGAATCAAAACACTTCAGAGAATATTATATCTTGGGGAAGCCTTATGACAATCAGAACTTCTGACAAGTTCTTGTCTAGTTAGAATTATAAGGGGACAGTGACCATTTCAGTATATCAGCTCTTATGCCTGAAACTTTAGAGGAAATATTCAGTATATAGGCCAAACTTATTTAAAAGAAAACACACACACACACACACACACACACACACACACACACGCAGCAAAAGCACGGAATCACCTCTTCTTTATGGCAGCTGATTTTAGCATTAAACACTTTTCAAAATAATAAATGTTTATACTCTGGCAATCATCAAAGAAGGAATTTTTATGAATTTAACTTTTTAGGAAAGGTAACCAAATACTGTACATCCTAGTTGATTGCTGTATATATATATATAACACCACTATTGGAAAAAAGTACTAGAACTATATTTAAATATTTTGGATAATAAAATCTGTAGCTGTAGTCAATTATAATTACTTGTACACTTTAAATAACTAAATATTGTTTGGATTATATATATATTATATTATATATCAATATTTTATCTATTTATTCATCATTCTATTGAGAGATTAATTACTGTGAAATCTACCTCGGTTCTTCAACCACTATTTTAAAGTCCTCAGAAATTCAAAGCATTATTTCAATTGGTAAGAAGAGTAAGCTTGTATGAGGTAATTTATGTTGCTGCTGCAAAATCTATTATTTCATTATCACAATTGAAATATGTCAGAAAGTGCTATAATTTTATCTAAAAATATATTGCCATTTAAAAACAACCAAATTAAACTCCTTTAAATATAATTTGATGACTAAACCTAATAAAGAAAATGTTCACAAAAATTTAATTTTTCTGTAATAAGAGAAGAAAACGTTCCCTGAAAAAATTCATGGAATTTATGCATTTTTTAAATCAGTGATCAGATATATTTTACTGATTAACTCTGATTGCTCTTTTTTATGTTCCTGCTTATAGACTGAAGATTTTATGTATTTAGAAGTATAAATTTTTAAGTATCATGTTAAAGCTAAAATATTCATTTAAGTGTAAGCAGATCATGGAGTAAGCTTAGTTATGAGAGATTTGTGGCCCTTTCATCTATTATTTTTAGGTGATATAGGCAAGGCAAACATTCGCACAACTCACAGAAATGGTAATTAATATTTATATGACTCTGAAAATGTATAATGAATATATGTCTACTTTATAAGCATACATATATAAAACTCAAATAGCCATACTATAGTAGATATTTTTTTATTTACGAGTAGAAATAAAAGTTAGGGTATTCACAAACCAGTTAGCTTTCCACATAGTACTTTTTTATAGTATCTTTACTTAGAGCATACTGTATATTCTATGGGCTCTATTCAAAATGCATCACAGTGTGGAAGAGGATTTAGGATGCTACACCTGACTGATTTCTGGCCTCTCATACATTGACATGATGTCAGCCTGGACTCCTTTCTTATAAACCATCTTTTCCTGGGAGCCTGGTTGACAATTCGGCCCTTTGTAATAGTTCAGATATATAGTCACAATGTTTTTTGAGTTAGGAAGGTGGAATTAGCTTTTGTTTTTGTTTTTATTTTTGTTTTTTAATGTCTCTCCTCAGAGAGCCAAATTTATGGAACTACTTTTAATCTTTTTTTTTTTCTTTGCCTATAGAAAGAAATTTTATAGCATGCAAGTAGGGAAAAAATTTAGTTTCTATCGCTAAATTATATTTTGTCTACTCTGGTCAATAGTTATACACACGTTTATTTCATAGGCTTATCTATGAAATAATAGAGTTGGAATAGGTGTTACTTCATTTTGAAATATTACAAATGACTCTATGATCCTGATGTTATAATCATCAGGAACAAGAGATACTTACTAAGCAAAGTAAGACCTTAGCACATTGCTGAAATCTCAACAAATATTTATAAAATAGGGTGAGATTTTTTCAAAGTATTGTAGTAAGAACTAAATGAAATAATATGAATAAATTGTTTAGTAAAGTATCTGTCACATTGTGAATATACTTTAAGTGGTATATAACCCTTATATTTGTGTAGGTCAGTCTTCTTACTAAGAGTTAATAATCTATTTGATTATGAAGTTATTTTAAAACATATAATACCAGGTAGCATAAGATAAACATCAAATGAAGAAGAGGAGACCATGACCAGATAACTTAGGGAATCATTGAAATGCAGGTTGTTCTTGAGGAATGATGCCAGCCCCCATGGGTCTGAGTCCTGGTACTACCATTTACAAGCAGTGTAATCTTGGGCAGGTTATATTATATCAATGTCTCAGTTTTTTTCATTTTTAAAGTGAGAGTACTGATAGCTATTCCCAAGAGAAGGATTCATACATGCAAAATACTCAGCATCTAGAAATCACTAATTAATATTGGCTATTAGAAACATTACTATGATTTCTGAAATGTAGTAGTGTTGTTTGTTGTTTTGAAGAAGATGGATAGCAATTTTAAATCAATCATTTTTTTTTCCCCTAAGTCACCTACCTAACAAAAAGGCAATTGTACTGAAAAATGATAGGGTTACCTCAGCCAGTGAATTTTAAGGGTATTAAGCATAAAGGTTTTCCTTTGAATTTCATAGAGAAAAGAATTAGAGAAACCACCAAACAAGACATGGGGACTAAATATTATAGAAGCTAAACTTGAAAAAAAAAATATGTCTTTATGAATCTTTTTGTTCCCTGGATTCTCAAAAGTCACAAATTGTAAATACCACTTAACTCAATGGATTACATCATAATAATTAAAAAATAGAGAGAAGAAAAAACACGTTAATGAGAAGGGTATTGTGATAAGCAGAAAGGGAAAATAAATTAGTTTTGTAGTTCTTGATCTTATATATGGTATCTCATAGTTGAATAAAATTCCTTCTTTTAGAATTTAACATTGTTGAATAAAATAGTACAAAAATACAGCTTTTAGAAAGCTGCGTGTATCAAATAAAAGCTGAACAATGCCACTCTATGAAGATCAGATAAATGTACAAAAGTCTTTGATTTCCATTGTTATAATTATTTCTATCTGCTAAGTACAATATAGACAGAGAGATTCAGGTTACATAGGTCACTGTGTTAGCTAGATGGTAGTACAGGCGGAAAAGGAGTTCCACTGGCATATGGAGAAACTTTATTTTTCTCCTCTGATGGAACTTGGGAACTATAATCTTGCATACTTTTCATGGGATCTTGTGCAACTCGTTTTAGTTTTAGTTCTCTAGATCTTAGTTTATTCATCCATAAAACAGGAGTGAAAAATGAAATTGTCTCCAAAAGCTATTCATTGATTCTATAAAGTCCCAGCTGAATTAAAATATCATGACCCTGACAAGATGATCTCTATTTAAGTACACCCCAGAGAACATTCAAATAAGAGTTATTTTAGAAGCTTAAAGCTGCTTATATGGCAACACTCAGGTTGGATCACAGCAGAAAACTAATATCCTACATGTGTAGTAATATTCAATATCTGAGAGTTAATCCCTATCAGTCACAGTTAAAAAGATGTCTTCAACTACTCTGAAAGAAATGGTTTCTGATATTCTGGTGAATCGAAAAAGGGTGAAACGCTGAGTTTGTAGATAAAATAATCTGATTTCCTAGAGGAAAAACTTAAGTAAAAATAAAAAAATCTCTGGGCTGACAAAATATAATAGACAAAGATATTCATACTGATTTTACCCTCACTGAAATAGTCCATCTTTTCTCTTAAATTCTATTATTATTCCTACTCCTGTTTCATCTAAGACTAGCAAAGAGAACATAATTCACTGTCTTTAAGAAATGTACTCCAACAATCTTCATAAAACCATTGAGTTCTTCAAAATTTGAAAAAAACCCTACATTTTTGACTTAATTTTTAGTGAATTAACCTATTGTATTTGTGCCACATGGACATAGTCCCATGTGGTTTAATTGCATTCAATTAATTATATTATACATTATATCATGTAGCTCTAATATGAGATTTATATATAATATGTATGATTTAATACCATTAATTAATTGTATTTACATTAATAAATAGTAATTACTTTTATACAGATATTTTAAATAAATTAATACTGAATATTTTATATCATTTAGTATATTAATTCCAAAAAGACATGAACAATTGTTATCTTCCTTGTATATCTTGAGCTCCTTGACACCAAAAATGGTCAAGAAGATATTAACTCAATTTAGACATATTCACATACTATCGTGCCTGTTATATCCTTATATCATCTATAGGAAGCAGTTTAGCTATATATTCATCCTCTTGTACCTAGTACTTCCATTCCTGAAAAACTATCTCAATGTAAATAATATTAACTATGAAAAAGGCTATTTTTATAAAATTTTTCATTGTACCACACAAGAATAGGCAACAGTCTATTCAGCAAGACACTCAACTATGAAAAAACAGATTGATAAAATAAACATAACCATTAAAAGGGTGTATTACTATGAGATGACATAGTAATACAAAAAGTGAAAATCATATAAACTAAGTTTTTAAAAGCATGAAATAAAATTATATATGCTATATAATTAAAAATATGTTTAAAACACATGAAAAAATATAAGAAAAAATTTCCAAACTTTAAACCTTAATGTTAAGATAATGGGGTATATATTTAAATTGTTTCTTTTTCTATTTGCCAAAATAGAAATAGACACTATATTGCCTAATTATAGCACAGAAAAAAAAATAGTTAAAAGATAAAAGGACTTCAATGCACCAATTCTAGATGTATTAGAAACAAATTAGGAAAGCTAGACAAAATGATTTACAAGATCAGCTATGAGCTCCTTTACTTTTATAATTTACATTATTTTAGTGGCTTATGAATATTTGTTAGAGATAATTTTTCTAACTCATTTGAGCCATTTGAACTAATTCAAAATAAATTTAGATCATGCGACTTTGAAATCACATAACCAGCGATTTCTTTTTTCATGCTATATCATCGTTAATTAAGTACAAAGACTCTTCAAATTATGTCACCTAGAGATCATTTCACTTACTGCTCTGTTTGGCTGCTAGTCTCTTGTCTCTCTCTTCAGCAATGGTGAGAAAGATATCCCTTCTGTAAGGAAGAGAAATCCATGGTTTATTGCCTTTGCCAATAAAAAAAAATGTTGGAGAGCTCAGTGGCAAAGCTGTTGCCATTGGCACCTTTCACATGAACTACATCAAAAGAGCCAGAGTGTGTCTCTCTGTTGGTTAACACACCAATTCTTCCCAGGTTAGCACCTCCGGTCATCTTACATAGGTTACCAATGTCAAAATCAATAAAATCAGTAATTTTGCTAGTTTCCAAATCAATCCAAATGGTGTCATTCACCTTGATGAGGAGATCGAGGAGTGGATGGTGTGAGCATTGTGGGTCACTAGATGTGGGATTCCTATTGTTCCCACAAAGATCTTTCTCCCTTTGCACAACTTGTATTTGGCCTCCTCAGATGTAAATCAATGAACAGCAAACTGACCTTTAGTGTCATAGATCAAATGGAAATTCTCCTTGGTCTTGTCAATGCCGATGACATCTATAAAACCGGCAGGTAGGTTACATCAGCTTGGACCTTGCCATCGATCTTAACAAACTGCTGCATGCAGATTTTCTTTACTTCATCTCCTGTTATGGCATACTTTAGTCTGTTCCTTGGTGAGAAGGAGACATTCTCTCAGCTTGTGAGGTCTGGTAGATGGACTAGGAGCAAATACACTGGTCATTTTATGCAGCATCCAATGCTTTGGAGCTGGTACCTGCTTCAGATGCTTCTCGGAACCAAAAGCCATGGTTGCGCTGGACACAGAGAGAGGACAATGATTTTTAAACATTTTTTTTTTTTTTAGAAATGGACTTCTCCCCTAAATAAACATTATATGAAATACCAGTAATTATAAAACAAACAAAATCAAGATTTTGGAGGCTAGGCCAGCTCTTCCCCAACTTCACAGGCTTATAACCTCTGAGTTTTGGAACACATAATGACCTCTGTGGAACACAGTGCAACAAACAAAAACCAAACACCTGACTTAGAAAATCACATTTTATTAAAAAAAAAAGAAAACCTGGAAACCTTAATAAGTTAAATATTAGGGATGGATCCAGGACTAGAAATTAGGTGTCCAAATTCCTAATTTATTGCTTTTTTCATCTACACATCCATCTCTTTATAAACAACTGTATACTTAAAAAAAATGTGGGGAAATGAATGCAACATGTAGCAACTTGTATCAAGCCAGGCTTTCCAAGTATTATTTTTAATTGTTTGCCTGAAAACAGTAAAGCAATTTCGACTCAAGGTGAAGATTAGTTTCTAGTTTGTTACTTGATGTGCCAGGTTCTCCTGATACATACCCTCCAAGCCAGTGCCACTTCCAGCAATTCCAATTAGCATTGTTAGTACTTAGAATCTCCTAATCATCAGAAAACATTAAAAAAAAAATCCGAAAGAAAAAAATGGTGCTAAATATTTTTCTTATTTTTCAGATATCATTTGTTTTTTTTATAAAAGTCTTTTGAGGACATTTATTTAGCACATTAAAACAAAAGACTAACACAGGATACCTACTATGCAAGGCCACCTGACCTAGACTGGAAGACATACCAAATCTAATACATAGAAAAGAACACATAAAATGAAGACATAAAAACCATGTTTCAAATGAAAGAACGGAAGAAAGCTCTAGAAAATGAAAGAGAAACAAGCAACCTACAAGATATACAATTCAAAACACTGGTTATAAAAACGCTCAATGAACTTAGAGGAAGAAAAGATGATCTCAGTGAGAACTCCAACAAAGAGATAGTAAGCACAAAAAAAGAGATAGAAACTATTTAAAAAGAATGTCAGAAATGAAGAATACAATAACTGAAATAAAGAATATACTAGAAGGAATCAGCAGTAGATTGGATGAAGCAGAGGAACTAATCAGAGATTTGGAAGAAAAGGTAGCATAAAACATGCAATCAGAACAGTAACAAGAAAAAAAATTTAAAAAAAAATGAAGATAGTTTAAGGGGCCTCTGGGACATCAGGTGTACCAACATTTCCATCATAAAAGTACTAGAGGAAGAGAGCGAGCAAGGGATCATGAACCTATTTGAAGAAATGATGGAAAACTTCTATAGCCTGGCAAAAAAAATATATACATACAAGTCCAGGAAGTGCAAAGAGTCCCAACAAGAAGAACTCAAACAGGCCCACATCATAATTAAACACATCATAATTAAAATGTCAAAACACATCATAATTAAAATGTCAAAGGTTAAAGACAAAGAGAGAATACTAAAAGCAGCAAAAGAAAGGCAGTTAGTTACTTACAAGAGACACCCCTCCATAAGACTGTCAGTTGATTTCTCAACAGAAACTTTACAGACCAGGAGGGATTGGCATGAAATATTCAAAGTGATGAAAAGCAAGGATCTACAATCAAGAGTACTCTACCCAGCAAAACTATCAATTAAGATTGCAGGTGAGATAAAAAGATTCACAGACAGGACAAGCTAAAGGAATTCATCACCACCAAGCCAGTATTACAGAAATGTTAAAGGGACTTCTTTAAGAATAAGAAGGAGGAAAAAACATAAATATGAATAATAAAATGGCAATAACGATGTAACTATCAGTAATCAATTTAAATGGATTAAATGTTCAAATTAAAAGACATATGGTAGCTGAGTGGGCAAGAAAACAAGATCTGTACATACACCATCTACCAGAGACCCCCCTTGAGATTGAAAGGCACATACAAATGGCAAGTAAAAGGATAGAAAAAGGTATTTCATGCAAATGGAAATAAAAAAAGCTGAGGTAGCCATACTTATGTCAGACAAAGTAGACTTTAAAACAAAAACTATAATAAGAGACAAAGAAGGACATTACATAATGATAAAGGGATCACTCTAACAAGACGATATAACCCTAGTAAACATTTATGCACCCAACATAGGAAGCACTTAATTATATAAAGCAAATATTGATCAAACTAAAGGGAGATATTGTCAGTAATACCGCCAAAAAAGGGTTTTTACACCTCATTGACCCCAGTGGATAGATCTCCCAGACAGAAAACCAACAAAGAAATAGCAGCCTTAAATGATACACTAGATCGGATGGATTTTATTTATATTTTTAGAGCATTTCACCCCAAAGCAGCAGAATATACATTCTTTTTTTCTCCCTGGCTTTATTGAAATAGACAATTAGTTGCTTGTATTTACATTGCACAATTCATTGAGGTTTTTTTCAATTATAGTTGGCATACAATAATATACCAGTTTCAATTGTACAACATAGTGAGCAGAGATCCACATAACTCACAAAGTGATCAGCACACTAAATCTAGTACCCCTCTTCCCCCTTACGTATATATTACATTATTAACCATCTTCCCCATGCTGCACTATACATCTCCATGTATATTCTGCAACTATCTATTTGTACTTCTTAATACCTTTGACTTTTTTTGCTATCCTTCCAACCCCTCTCCCATCTAGGAACCCTCAAAATATTCCATGTATCTATGAGTTTACTTCGATTTTTGTTGTTCTTGTCGCTGATTTTCTTTAGGTTCCACATGTACATGAAATCATGAGATATTTTTCTTTCTCTATCTGACTTATTTCATTCAGCACAATACCCTCTAGGTCCATCAAGGCAATACCTTTTTCCATACCCTTGCTTTTAATCTGCATGTGTCTTTTAGTCTGAAGTGAGTCTCTTGTAGGCAGCATATGTAGGGGTCTTGTTTTCTTATCCATTCAGCCACTCTATCTTTTGGTTGGAGCTCTTCTTTTCCATTTGGGGTACTTGTTGATAGGAATATAGTAGTTATTACCACTCTTATTCATGTTTTCGATACATGTTTTTTCTTCTTAAAGAGGTTCCTCCCACATTCCCTATAATACTGGCTTGGTGGTGATAAATTCCCTTAGCTTATTTTTGTCTAGGAAGATCTTTATCTATCTTTCCACTCTAAATGATAGCTTTGCTGGATAAAGTATTCTTGGTTGTAGATCCTGAGTTTTCATCGAATATTTTGTGCCAAGTCCTTCTGTCTTCCATGGTTTCTTTTGAGAAATCAGCTGCCAGTCTTATGGGCGCTCTCTTGTAGGTAGCTAACTGCTTTTTTTCTTGTTGCTTTTAAGATTCTCTTTTTGTACTTAACCATTGGCATTTAAATTATGATGTGTCTTGGTGCGAGCCTCTTTGGCTTCATCTTTCTTGGGATTCTGAGCTTCCTGGGATTTTATGTCTATTTTCTTCACTGGGTTAGGGAAGTTTTTCATCATTATTTCTTCAAATAGCTCTTCAACATCTTGTTTTTCTTCAGGTACCCCTATGACATGGTTATTTATATAATAGTGTCCCATAGGCTCCTTAAATTATTATTATAGTCTTGGCTTCTTTTTTCTTGCCATTTTGATTGAGCATACTTGGCTTCTCCATCCTCTATATCAGTGGTTCGTTCCCCTTCTTTATCCACTCTGTTGATTCCATATACTCTTCATCTCAGATAATGTATTCTTCATTTCTGACTGGTTCCCTTTTATAACTTCCAATTTTTATTTTTTATGTTTTTTATCTCTTTGTTAAAGTTCTCACTGAATTCATCTACACTTCCCCTAAGTTCCTTGAGCATCTTTATAACCAGTGTTTTGAACTCTGCATCTGTTAGATTGCTTGACTCCATTATTCCTTTATTTCTGTTCTGTTCTCTCATATGGTTTCTACTTTTTGCCTTCCAATTTGACTGCCTTTCTGTGTCTGTTTCTATGTACTAAGCAAAGCTCCTAAGTCTCTCTGTTTTATTAGTTCAGCTTTTTGTATAGGTGTCCAGTGGCACAGTCCTGAGAGGGGTTCAGCTAAAGATCAAATTTAGACCCAGCCTGTGCCCCTCTGGGGCCACCTGTTAAGATTCAGCAAGCAATCCACAGATACTGTGCTCAAGAGGCCACACCAGAAACCACGATCAGCTGCCACCAGTTTGAGTCTTGGCAATGCTCTGCAAGGAGCACCTGTCTCATGGAGGATACACCTGAATGTGGCTTGAATGGGGCTTCGAGTTGGGGGAGGTGGAGTTTCAGTGAATCCTCTGGGTGATGACATGTCAGCTATGGCAGCACTGAGTCTGCACTCTGGGAGGTGGGAGGGCTCAATATCAGATACCACTGGCACTTCTGTCCGGAGAGAGCCTTGCCTCTAGCCCTCACTCTGAGAACTCAGTGTCTCCCTGTAAGTCCCGGTGGCCCCAGAGCAGCCAACCGGCGCTGGTGCTCAGAGCAAGCAGGTCCTTCATGACGAAAATTTGCTGGCGGTCATGGCCTCCTTAAGAGGTGTCTGCAGCTGCTGGCTGTCACTGGCACAGCCTCTGTTCCACTCAACTGCTCAGGACCGGGCAGCCTCATGTCTTCACCCCCTCCTACCTTCTACCTTTGCAGGTTAATTATTTCTCTCCCTAGTTGTAGTGCTTCTATTCCTCTAGATCTCAGGTGACTTTCCTTGCTGTTTGCTCCGTGTGTCTGTCACAACTTTGATGTAGTCACAGGAAGGATGAACAAAGCCTCTATCATCTATGCCATTTTTTTTTTTTCTCCTCAGAATGTACATTCTTCTCAAGTGAACATGGAACATTTTCCAGGATAGATTACATGTTAAGTCACAAAACAAGCCTCAATAAATTTAAGAAGATTGAAATCATATTAAATGACTTTTCTGACCACAATGGTGTGAAACTACAAATCAATTACAAGAAAAAAAAATTCACAAGCACGTGGAGGCTAAATAACATGCTACTAAAAAAATAAATGGGTTAACAATAAGATCAAGGAAGAAATCAAAAGATACCTTAAAGCAAATGAAAATGAAAACGCAGTGACTCAAAATCTGGGGGGTACTGTGAAAGCAGTTCTAAGATAGAAATTCATAACAATACAGGCCTATTTAAAGAAATGAGAAAAATCTTAAATAAACAATCTGACCTTACACCTAAAGGAAGTAGAAAAAGAATAGCAAACAAAGCGTAAAGTAAGTAGAAGGAATGAAATAAAGATTCATGTGGAAATAAATAAAATAGAGTCTATAAAAACAACACAAAGATCAATGAAATCAAGCACTGTTTTTCTTTGAAAAGATAAACAAAATTGATAAACCTTCAACCAGACTCATCAAGAAAAATAAAATAAAGAGGACCCAAATAAAATCATAAATGAAAGAGGAGACGTGAAAACTGACTCCTCAGAAATACAAAGGATTATAAGAAAATACTATGAACAATTATATGCCAACAAATTGGACATCCAGAAGAAATGGATACATTCCTAGAAACATATAATCTTGCAAGACTGAATCAAGAAGAAACAGAAAATCTGAACCAACTGATTACTACAAATGAAATCGAATCAGTAACCAAAAAAACTCCCAACAAACAAAAATCCTGAATGGGTTGGTTCCACAGGTGAATTTTACCAAACATTCCAAGAAGAATTAACACCTATTCTCAAACTATTCCAAAAAGTTCAAAAGAAAGGAAGGCTCCCAAGCTCATTTTACGAAGCCATTACCCTGATTCCAAAACCAGACAAAGACATTACAAAAAAATGAAAATTATAGTCTGATATCCCTGATGAACATAGATGCAAAACTCCTCAACAATTATTAGCAAACTGTATTCAGCAATACTTTAAAAAGATTATACACTATGATCAAATTGGATTTACTACTGGGATACAAAGGTTAATTCAATATTTGCAAATTAATGTGATACACACCATTAACAAATTGAAAGATAAAAATCATATGATCATATCAATAGATGAAGAAAGAGCATTTGCCAAAACCCAGCATCCATTTATGATAAAAACTCTCAGGAAAGTGGAAATAGAAGGAACACACTTCAACACAATAAAGGCTATATATGACAAACCCACAGCTAATATCATACGGTTTTCCTTAATATAAGGAAGAAGATGATGATGTCCACTTTCACCACTTTTATTCAACATAGTACTAGAAGTCCTAGCAATCAGACAAGAAAGAGAAATAAAAGGCATATAAATTGGAAAGGAAGAAGTAAAACTGTCATTAGTTATAAATAACATGGTGCCTATATAGAGAACTCTAAAGATCCCACCAAAAAACTACTAGAAACGACAATCAAATTCAGTAAAGTAGCAAGATATGAAATTAATATTCAGAAGTCATTTGTATTTCTGTACACCAATAATGAACTATCGGAAAGAGAGTTAAGAAAACAATCGCAATCTCATTCACAATTACATCAAAAACAGTGAAATACCTAGGAATAAATTTAACCAAGGAGGTAAAAGACCTGTACTCTGAAAATCATATAATTAAAAAAAGGAATTGAAGAAGAAACAAATAAATGGAAGCATATTCTATGCTCATAGATTGGAAAAATTAACATTGTTAAAGTGCCCATACTACCCAATATAATCCGTAGATTCAATGCAATCTCTATCAAAATGCCAGTGGCATTTTTAATAGAACTAAAACAAATAATCCAAAAGTTTATATGGAACCATAAAAGACCCTGAATATCCAAAGTAATATTGAGAAAGAAGAACAAAGTTGGAAATATCATGCTACCTGATATTCTATGCTTCAAGGGTATAATAATCAAAATAGCATGGTTCAGGCATAAACAACGGACATATGGATCATTGGAACAGAATAGAGAGCCAAGATACAAATCCACATCTCTATGGGAATTTAATCTATGACAAAAGAGGCAAGAATATACAATGAGGTAGAGATAGTCTATTCAATAAATGGTATTGTGAAAACTGGACAGATATGTACCAAAAAATGAAACTAGACCACCTACTTACATCTTGTACAAGAATAAACTCAAAATGAATTAAAGACTTAATATTTTCCCCTAAAAGAAAACATAGTCAGTAAACTCTTTAACATCTTTAACATTATTCTTAGTAATATTTTTTCTGCCAAATCTCCTCAGGCAAGGGAAACAATAGAAAAAAATACACAAATGGGACTACATCAAACTAAAATGGTTTTACACAGCAAAGGAAACCACCAAAGCAAAAAGACATTCTACTGAATGGGGGAAGATATTTGCCAATGATACATCTGATAAAGGGTTAATATCCAAAAGTTATAAATAACTCATAGAGCTCAACACCAAAAAAAACCCAAATCAATTCAAAAATGGGCAGAGGACCTGAAGAGGTATTTCTCCAAAAAAGACAGACAGGCAATAGACATAAGAAAAGATGCTCAATATCACTAATCATCAGAGAAATGCAGATTAAAACCACAATGAGATATCACCTCACACCTGGCAGAATGGCTAGCGTCAATAAATCAAAAAACAAGTGTTGGCAAGGATGTGGAGGCAAGGGAACCCTCGTGCACCATTTGTTGGTGGAATTGCAAATTGGTACAGCTACTATGGAAAATATTTTGAGGTTGTCTCAAAAAATTAACTCAGCAATTCCACTTCTGGGTATTTATCCGAAGAAAACTAAAACACTTATTTGAAAAGATATATGCACCACTATGTTCACTGCAGTGCTATTTATAATAGCTAAGATATGGAAGCAACCTTAATGCCCATCAATAGATGATTAGCTAAAGAAGTGGCGGTACATATATACAATGAAATATTACTCAGTCATAAAGAAACTGAAATCTTACCATACATGGATGGACCTAGAGGGTACTATGCTAAGTGAAATAAGTCAGACAAAGACAAACACTGTATGATTTCACTTACATGTGGGATCTAAAGAACAAAATAAACTAACAAATAGAACAAAAACAGACTCATAAATAAATTATGTAAATGTCTAACCACTATGCTGCACACCTGAAACTAATAGAAAATAATAATAAAAAAAGACGAAAGGCTAATTACCCTAAGACAGTATCATTCTATTCAAATTGAAATGTCAGAAAGTTTTGTATTGAAAGTAGTTTCAAAGGAAGTGCTTTTTTTATACATTAAGTTTTTGAAAGAAAATTAGATCAAGCGGCTGCAAACTTTTCTTAAGGAGTACAGTAGTATTTTAGGCTTGTGGGCTACATGGTGTATGCCACAGGTACTCAATTTACTCATTCTGAAGATGCAGGGGGAAAGCATCCATAGATCATAAAATGATTAACACGGCTGTGTTCTAATAATTTCTTATTTTAGAAAATATGTGGAACAACAACCCATAGTTCATAGCTTACTGACCTCTGAGTTAAGTGATATTAAGCGAACTTCTAAAGTTTAAAGTGAGCACTTAAAGACACATTCGTGGAGGAATATATTTAAGCTTATAACTAAATAATAATAGAGGAATTAAGGTTTTCAGAGGAACTAAAGACTTAAAAACACTTTTTTTCCTTTCATATGTATCTTATTCAAGTAAATTATTTTGTCTGTTTTTTATTATATTTATAATAAATGAGGATTATAAGATATTTAACTTAAAAGGGAATTCAACCATGACAATAAAAAAGAGAGAGTTTAATTTGATAATTAGAACAAAGATCATGTATCCATGTTTCCTTATTTATATATTTTTTCTTCTCCACAAGGTAGCAATTTCAAGCCATATATCTTTGCCATTTAGTTAAATGAGTTGAATAATTACTACTGCTTCTCTGATCAGGTTTTATTAATCAATGCCAGTAAATTATCCAGAAACTAGTAGATGAAAGAAACTATTACATTCATAGAATTTTTTTCTTTTTACAATTTTAACAATTTCAGTTAAGTTTATTTTTGAAAGTAAATTACATTTTCCGGAGAATTATACCATAGCGTGTACCTTTGGCCGGGAGTCGGCGGGTGGGGTTGACAGGCCTTGCCTAATTTACCTGATTTAAATTACTCATGAGTGAGCAGGTGGTGGTGGTAGAGATAGTTATAGGCTCTCTCTATGATTATCTGCTCCTTTCAACTATATCTAAGTAAAACAAAAGTCCTGTGATATGGCTTAAGGAAAAAATATCAGACTTTTCCCATTTTGAAGCAAGATTTCAACTAAGAATGACAAAAATGACTTGGATCTGGGCCTCTGAAAGTAAAGTTTGCTGCTAGTAAGTTGTATTTTAAATTCGATTGCTTTATAATAACCCTCCATCATTTATTAAAAATTCATGTTGCTAGTGAAGAGTTTTGTATATTTCAAAGGTTTGTTTCCAGATAGAAAACTGAGAGTGGGATATGAAAAAGATTATATTTTAATGAAAGTATTTAGAAAACAGAACTGGGCCTACTAATTGAGCGAAAATAAACTAGCAGATTTTTTTTGTTTAAAAAGGCACAGGAGTCACTTATTCTTGTTGCATTTACCAAGTGAAAAAATTCAGCTGACACTATTGTATGGGAGTCAATTAGAATGGCAGTGTCTCAGTCCATAGGTCCAAGTAAACTGCTTAGGTATGCAAATTAAATTATTCCTCTCTGTCACTGGATAGTCCAAATACCAGTGGTTATCTGTCAACTGTGTAGTTACAGTAACTAGTTTAGGGCACATAATCCAATCAGAACTAATGACATATAAGAAATGTTTTTTTTTCTGGAATAAGGAAAAATTGCCTCTCTTTTCCACCAGAAGAAATTATTTCCTTTTCTTGAATCGTGTGAGAATATGAGGTTCAGATCAGTGAGAGAACCTAGAGGGGCCAAGAATGGCAGGGAGAAGAAGGCCACCATTTGCAGACTGAGAATGACATTTCCAACATGTAATAGAGAGAATGGGAGAAACCAGATCATTGGTGATATCATTTGAGCTACGAGGTCAAATTTGCCGGAAGTTAAGCCCTACCTTTCACTGGCAGCCCTAATAAGTTCATAAAAAATAGGTACACAAAAGTACCTTTTTTTTTCTTTTTTTGAAATTTTAATTAAATTAAACAAATCCCAAGAGCTAAGCCCTGAAATAAGTGTCAGGGATCCTTCAGAGGAGCTGCAACACTTAGGAAGAAGGGGCGATAAGGAATCAGAACTGGTATTTTTCCCTGTGTCTTTCCTGGAGTCGCTTTTATTTTGGAGAGCTTTGAGAAGGACACAGGTCTCACTGGATAATTCCAGGTCTTCACTCCTTAAAGCAAAATCAAGATTTTAGTTTAAAATAAGGGCAAATGAGAATTACATATTTCTAAACTACTTAGATTGTTTATTTGATTGGAGAAAAGTGGAAAGAGCACACACTTTGGAGTCAGGTAGCTCTGGGTTCAAATTTTGGCTCCAACACACTTACTAACTCTTAAACTTTGTGCAAGTTATCCTACCTCTCTTAGGCTTACCTTCTCATATGTTTAATAGTTATAATAATATTTATCATACAGGAATTTTGATAGGATTAAATGATGGTAACATTTAGGTAAAGTATTTAGTACAGGATCTAGCAAAACTCAAGCTTCCTTGCCAATATTAACATTGTTTTATTTCTCTTTTACATTTTTCTGGATATGATTCCTGTAAATTGTATGTCCTGTGGCCACTAGAGAAAAAATATGATAGTATTCATTCTTCACTGAGTAGAAGATGTTCACAATTATTGTAATCTAGCAGCAGATTTGGGGAGAGACAGAATTCTTCTGGCTTTCTTTGATTTCCATCCTAGCCTGCATTGATATAAAATGGTGTCATTGTTTTTCATGAATAAACAATTAGTCCAGATTAGATCCTATATATTTAATGAACAATGATAGTAAACAAATATGTGACTTTTTAACAAATAGGTTTTCATGCAAGTTATGTGTCTGTGCTGCTATCCCTCCTCCACCCTTACTGCACCTGTGTCAGACCTTTCTAATTCATCACTTTCTAATTCAGCATCTGCCTTCTCAATTACTCACAACATGGTACTTCAGGATGTTAGTTCCAGTTGGAATTGGTGTTAATTACTACTTACCATCCTGATTATTAGATATTTCCCCATGTTTATCACATCAGTAAATATATTATATGATACCTTGGATATTTTCTATATAAGCCATATTATATATTAAGATTAGCCACGTTAGATTAAAATAATTAATTACATGTATATTTATGTCATGTAGATATTGAAATTTCATATCAATTCACCAAAACCATATGTGATTAATTAAAAAAAAAATTTGTACAGCATACTAGAACAATTCAGAAATAGCCATAACAATTTACAGGGTCAACAATCCAGGCCTGAAAAGTCAGAGTGAGTTCAGAGATTAAGAAGTCATCAACCACACAATGACACAATATCAGGTGTTGCTAACGTAGTAATGACACATACATCAGTGATTTTCTAAGTAAACATTAATACCTCAGATAGTTGCCATTGTGAAAGAGATGTTATTATATGCATGATATAAATTGCATCGCTTCAATGTGGCTTTGCCTTAGATGATGATGGCCTATTGAAGTTGTTAGCATTTCAGAAAGAGTAAAAATTGCAATAATGCATTTTACAATTCTGTAGGAATTTTTTAAATTTGTTATGCTTTTTAAATTCCCTTTGTCTTCTAAAAAAAAAATGGTAATATACGTTTAACAGCACACCTCAAACCCTAATGCCTAAGAATGCCATTTTAAAGTAGCGGGATTCAGAAGCACCTATCCTATAACCAAAGGTGTTGTGCACTGAATATTGACTTAGTCTTCACAACCAATGAGGTGAAGTTGGGTTTCCTGAGAGGTCTTTTATCTTTCAATATATTTTAATGTAGTCAGAATTATGGGTGTATGAAGGATATGAAAGCAATTCCATTGATTTTTTTTAAAATCTAGAAGAGTCAAACAAAGATTCCAGGAAATTCTGCATGGACACATTGAAGAGGTCTTACAGCAAGCCCTGGGCTGAGCTGCAGAGCCAGGTTAGGTTTATTGATAATCATGAAGCTCCTGTGTACCCCCTTATCTATTAGAGGAATTCAACGTGTGACAAAGGACTTTCCTGGATAAAATAGAAGTAAACATCCGCACTAAATATTGAAAAGCACACATTTTTGTAAATACTATCTTCAGAACTATTTGCAGCTTTTCTTTATAGTGATTGTTAACTCTACATCATGG
>NW_006494610.1:10202579-10211897 GCF_000325575.1 Pteropus alecto
GGACTCCTAAGCAATCCCATTGTTTAGGGACCAGGTCTGATACACCTGCAAATGGCCTCACCCTATTCATTGGCCAATGAATGGAGAGATACTTCACTTTTTGACCCTCTGACACACATGAGCAGTACATTCCCATGGGCAAATGTACGTGGTCACACAGTTCCTGGTTAGTTAGCTGTAATTATCCCATGCATTTAATATCCTACTTAATAAAATGATCATAACACTATTGAAATCTGGTATAATATGTAAAAGCAAATTTTTCCTTGCCTTATGATTTGCACTACAATTCGACAGTAAGATGTTATGGGTCTCTAAGGTTGAGAACGATAGCAAGAACTTTAACACACATCTAGAGAGTCTTGAAAAGAGGCTGCAGCACCAATGTGGAAAAAATTTTCTGCTAGATGGAAGACCTGTATCAAGTAACTCAATTTAAAGGACCAGTCAATTCAGGCATTCCGCCATGCCTCCACCATGATTGAGGAATACCTAACTATTACTACACTTTATTTCTGGCATAGATAGAGGGGCAGAATGGCTGATAACAGGATGCTTAAATGCTGCTGAATGAAGTATTTTGAGTAGGAAGAGCAAAGAAGAGCAAAGCAAATGCACAGGAGAGCAGGGCTTCAAAAAAGAGAACATCACTGTGAACTGCTGGCAAAAAAGCAGCAACCCGTATTCCTCTGCCAGGTAAGCATGGCAACAGATTTAATTGGATAGCTTAGTTGGAGAAAAGTACTAAAAAGAACAGGGGTTTTATAGTCATTGCCTTAATCAATGACACACAAGTAAAAGCTATAGCTAAAGTACTAATTTTTTCTTGTAGTGTGAGTAAGACTTTTGGTAATAGCATTAACTTCTGAGTCACATGCAGAGATAAAGAGGGAACATCAGCAGTAGAGTGATATTTTAAAACAAAGAGCAAGGCATATACATGTTGAGAGGTACCAACTCGCTTGTTAGGAGTACAAGCTCTGGAGCCAGGCTGAGTGTTCAAAACCAGAATTTACAATTCATTGGCTGTGCGATCTTGACTAAGTGACTTAACTTCTCTATGCTTTAGTTCTCTCTTCTGTAAATGGGATTAATAAATGAAGTTACTTTATATGTTCCCCATGAGAATTAAGTGAATTTATGAAAAGTATTTCACACAGTTTTTGGCTTATTATTGTTTTACAGGGCTAAGCTTTTATTATTTTACTTTATTATTCTTATTATAATAGACAAATGTGTATTTAAATTCAGCCAGATTTATCAAATTGAGTTATGATTTTCTCATTAGAAATATATCTGCGATTGAGGCAAAATACCTCAGAGATCAAGAAATTCAATTGAAACCTAAAATACCTTAGAAAATATGTGTGGGGAAAAATATGCTCTTTTTCTTAAAGTTAGGGTCCCTAAATTCTTTACCTTAATAATAGTCAGCAGAAAAGTTCCTTTGGGTCATTAGTAAAGGAAGGGGAAAACACCCATCTGGCAAAAACACTACTATTTATTTATTTATTTTACTCCTTTGTCTTTGACATTGATAGCGTGTTGTTGTTTGTTTCATTCTTAAAAGGGTGCCTTCGAATCACTTGTTAGCTACTTACTGCCTTGGTGTAATAAATAGTTGCTATTGGATTAAAGAAATGGGCAGTTTCTTCTGGACTTAGATAATAGAAGTAAAGATAATATACAAAGTATTTTTGTGATTTTTTTTAATAGCACTGTTTTCCAGACTAGATTTGCCTTTCTAAACCAGTTACTCCCCACAAAATGGACCATTTAGGGTCAGTACTATGAGATACACAGATATTATAACGCTGTTTAAGAAATCGAAGAACACTGTTAGGAAACACATTCCAGAGAGAGAATTGGGGGAAAGGAGATTTTTATATATAAAAACTACATTTACTAACAATGTAACACAAATATGGTGAAATACAGCTATCCCTCGTATCTGTGGGGGATTGATTCCAGGACATCTGCAGATAGCAAAACCCTCAGATGCTCAAGTTCTCTATATAAAATGGCATAGTATTTGCTATAACCTATGTACATTCTCCCATACACTTTAAATCCTCTCTACATTACTTAAAATACCTAACACAATGTAAATGCTATATAAATAGTTGTTAGGCTGTATTGTTTAAGGAAGAAAACAAAAAAGAGAAGTTCATACATGTTTGGTACAGAAACAACCATCAAACATCCTAGGCCTAACTACATAGTACACATCAGTAGCAATGAAACATTTAAAAAATATTTTCCATCCACAGTTGGTTGAATCTATGGATGTGGGACCCATGGATACAGAGTGCCAACTGTACGATTATATAAATTATTGTATTAATACATATACCTGTAGAGAAAGACTTGGAGAAAAGTTATTAATCCGCATGGTTGCAGATGTCGCAGAGTGATGTTACTTTCTCCAGAAACTCTCCTTCGAGTTCAAGAACGAGGTCAATGCCCATCCTGTACCTAAACCTACTATAGCCATTGCTTCGTGGATTTTTAATTTACTGTCCAACTTCACGTAGGACAATATTATTCTTACTGTTAGAACCATATATTGTTTTATTTTTTTTAATCCATAGCATTTAGCAGAGTACCTTGCAGATAGTACAGTCAGTAAATATCAAAAAATAAAAGAGGAACCCTCTGGGCAATAAACAAGTGGTTTCCAAATATTCTAAGGTGAGCATATACGGTTCTTATAATTTAAACTAATTGAGTGAATGCAATTTAACAAAAATTATTTTGAAGTGCGGGACCTCAAAAAATAATTATGGATCCAAGAAAAAAAAATCAGAAAAGAGAAAAAATAAACAGTAATTTGGGCCAAGTATCAAAGTATATACCACCCACAAGGACGCTTAAAACAATGAAATATAGATGTTTTTCATAATAGAAGGAAGATTTATTTACTCCTGTTAAGACAATTCACCTTCATCCATTAATTATTCTATTTTTTGATATGCATCATTATCTAATGTCAATAACATAAACATAAGTTCAGGGTTTGAGTGTAGGCTGCAATATTACATAAATGTATACCCCATTATAAGATTTTTTTTTTTCTACAAAATGAAATTTGGAGCAAAGCAAAAATAATCTTGGACTTTTCCTAATTATTAAAATACTATAATAAATTCTTATTAAGTGGTCTCTATCTAGAGAGTTGCGTGATAATGAGACAAAAATAGCTCAGTTCATTTTTTCCTTTCAAACACAGGCTATTGTATATTTGTACAAACAGGATTTCTTTTTGGAGACTCATTTTCCCATTACAATATTCTTTTTATTATTAAATGAAACATTTCACATCATTTCCACTACTTTGGCCATATATAGTGGATGATAATATGTAAATTTCTTAAAAGGCATATCTATAAATAACCAGTTTTCCTTTTTATATTGATTTAAGTTATATTTAGTATTGAAGTATAAGTGAAAACTCTAAGAATAAAATCACTTTTGCTTTCAAACTTCCTTCTTTTTTTAAAGAATCATCACAACTACCTTACTCTCTAATCTGTTATTATACAGTGAAACACTTCTGTAATAACAAAAATGTTTTTACATTTTAGGGGGAACTAAGTTTTTAAACTGCTATACATGGCAATATTACACTATAGGTATTTTGTCAGAGCTTTAAAAATGAACATTAAGTATAGGACTGGCTAAGTGGGGGAGGGAACATTATAAAGCAATCACAGGGTATATTTTAGATTTGCACTACTGTCAGACCAGGAACAACATCTGGCTGGAGACTATTGTACTAATTGATACAAGCAGTTAGGCTCAATTAGTGTATGTCTTACCTTCTTTTAGTCCACCATGCCCTGACCTTCTTACCTATGACCATTTTTCCAATGGAACTGTTTTGAAATTCCTAATAGATTCACAGACAGAAATATTATCCAATTTTCTTATCTTTTAAAAAAATGCAACATGGGAGAGAGAAGCAAGAGATATACAGAAAGATGCCAAATGAAGAGGAACCCAAGGCTGGAAAGAAGTTTTCCATAAGAGGTGGATGGGTTAGCAGTGTTCTCCTGGACTTACAGTGTCCAGAAACTTGAGAGAAGACTGAATGTTAAGTGAGGAGCCATCTTATCTTGGGTCTCCTGTCCATAATAGGATACATTTTATGGTGACAAAGGAGAACCTTAAACAGAAATATAAATTCAGCATAAAAACTCCTATGTCAAGTGAAAGATGCATAGCATGTCTAATGATTTGTTAAGTAGAGGAAGGAATAACTTACTAATATTTTCAAATGGAAATTTTAGGTGTAGCACAGCACCTCGAGACTATGATTTATTCCCAAACCTTTAGACCATCATTCCTCTTTTACACTTAAATACTTCCATGATTATGTATAAAGAGGAGGATAAAAAAAATGTAACAAGTTAGAGATAGACCAATTTCATTTGGTTCCTGGAACATCATCTTTGTGTAGTGAGCATTGATTACAAAATCAGCTTTAAAGAAAATTAAAATGAACGGTGATTTTGACTCTAGGAAACTGACTGTAGAACTTTCATTTTTAAAGTGGAATCAATATCTTACATCATTAATGATACTAAGCAAAGACTGAGGAGAAAATTGGTGTTGTTTCAAAGATTGATTTTTTTTTCTCTTTATGTACTTTTATATTGATCTAAGAATTCACACCTTAAACCGCTAGGGCTATAATTTAAATATTACTAAATAAATAATTTGAAGGGCAATGTCATATGTCATTAAAGATTATTTCTCTCTATTGTTTTATTTTTATATACTCTCAAACCACTCAGCTGTGTTTCATACACACACACAGAAAGCCACACACAGAAACTTTATGTCCATCATTATCACAAAAACTACTTCATTTTGGAGTGACACTTCATTTACACCTTGAAACAGAGAATAAGTCAAACAAGGTTATCATCTTTGTGGGTAAGTAAGTGTTTACTACTCTCTTGGGTCATTGGCAAAACATTCACAACATGTGTGTTTAGAGATAGCAGATGCCAAATGAAGATATCAGGAAGAAAATTGTTTTTTGTAATAGCTCAAATTTGGGGGCAGGTGAGGATGTTTTAGGTTAGAAGAGAAATATAGGAAGCATATTAGGATTATTGATATTAGAGAGGAGAATGTTTTAGATAATAATTGTTAGCCTACTCCAGATGTTTTTCAAACTGGAGAAATCACAAAGGCAGAAATGAATATCCATGCTCACAGATGGCTTCTTCTGCTTATAGTACTTGCTGAGTAACCATTTGGAACAAATATTTTACTTTAATATGTCCAATCAATAGGTATTCCAAAAAAACATGTTTGCTAAATATTGTAATGGGCTATTCCAGAACAGTTAAGAAAACTTTGCTACTCACATCTGTGTATACTGTTTAATTTCTTGTGTGATGTCTTACCATACACATTTGGAAGTAAAGTAGAATTTTAAAATATCAAACTTAAAAACTGTATAAAACAACTTTGCATTTAAGTAGTATTAGCTTTGAGACCCATCTAAAGGCCTGCACATGAGAACCAGCTGAATTTTCTAGATAGCTGAAGGATTTGCCAAAGGCAATTTCTTCAGTCTTTTCTTCATGATTACATACAACCCATAACTAAATAACAAGTGAGTATCACCAGATGTGAAATATTTGTATCAATTACCTGGGAAAACGTTTATGAGAAGAAAATAAGCGTACTTGTTTTTTTGAAAACTGAATGGAGCAGTTATTTGCAGCACAATTAGAAGTAGGCTTTGTTTAAGTGAATGAATGAATGAGAACAGTTGTTCTTAGTGTAATGACAACTTAGACACAGCCAAAGATTCAGCAAGAAAAGCAGTACTTACCAGGGAAATCTATAGTTTTAGCAAATTATAACAGTATTTTTTGTGGTGTGATATGGTAAACACCTGCATCACAGTCACTTGGAGAACATACATAAACTGCGGAGTCAGTGACCCCACCTTCAAAATTTTGTTCCAGAATTTCTGGAGATGTAGGAACAGAAATCTGAACTTTTAACCAGCTCCCCAGGTATTTTTATGCCCTTTAGAGCTTCAGAACTGAAGGAGCATACAATATATTCAAGAGGGGAATATGTAAGGAACCAGGAAATATAAATGTCAGGCTAAGAGGTTTAGGTTTTCAGTCAGGAATGGAGAGCCATTGGATAATGTTAGCAGGAAAAGAACACAATTAAAAAGATACTTTGGGAAGGTTGACATTGCAGGAAAGTGAAATGTTAGGGCATGAGAGCAAAAAAAAAAAAAAAAGAGTATGGCAAAATATGAGATTATAAGATCCCAAACCAGGGTAGGGGCTATGATAACAGACAGGAAGTGATGGATTGCTATGTACTTCAGAGGAATTCACTGGTGATTTCCTGGATGTAAGAAATTACAAAGTGGAAAAGGTCAGAGGTGACCGTGAAGTGTGGAGTCTGGCTGATTAATGTCACAAAAGAGCCAAATCAGAAGGAAAGTTGGTTGCATGGAAGTGATGAGAACAAGATTAAGTTTTCTGTACCTCTTTTTTTCCCCATAAGTGAGTTTCTGTATTAGAATCCTCAGCTGATAATAAATGATAAAAACCAGTATACCCCTAAAATATGCTGAGTTTGTACATTTTTGTTAAATGGAACATTTTAGACAATATACTGCTTATATATTCAAATGCAAATAATTATTTCACTGTGAC
Source organism: Pteropus alecto (assembly GCF_000325575.1). NCBI lineage: Eukaryota > Metazoa > Chordata > Mammalia > Chiroptera > Pteropodidae > Pteropus > Pteropus alecto. The sequence continues at coordinate 10,209,281 of NW_006494610.1, forward strand.
TTGGCCTATTACTCAGTGAATCAACTAATGAGGAGTATATTCTTTATCGGTCTTTTTTTTTTTTTTGACCCCTTTCACCCATTCTGTCATCCCCACCCCATACCCCTGGCAAACGCTAATCTCTTCTCTGTATCTATGAGCTGGGGTTTTTGTTTTGTTTTGTTTTGTTTTTGTACTTGTTGTTAGATTGTTTAGATTCCACATATAAACAAGATTATACAGATTTCTCTTTCTCTTTCTGCTTTATTTCACTTAGCATAATGCCCTTGAGGTCCACCCATATTGTCTCGAATGGCAAGATTTCAGTATCTCTTATGATTGAATAACATTCTATTGTGTGTGTGTGTGTGTGCCACATTTTTATCCATCCATCAATGGACAGTCAGGTTATTATACATCTTGAGTTTAAAACAAGTTCATAGAATTAAATAGTGCACTACAGAATCGAAAGCTAACAGCAAAGGTGGGGAGACAAAGACTGGATAGCAAGCTCTTTAGGTTGAGAATAAAGGGCAATATTAACTTTTAACTGTCACTCACATTATGTCCACATGTATTTATTTGTAGATATTTTTCTTTTCTGAAATTTTCATAAGAAAAATTTTCCCACCTGACCCCTAAATGCCTTGCCTTTTACACAGCTACTTTTCCCTTACTTGAACTTGGTAAATTTTGTTTTAAGTTTACATAAGCAAGTCAACATTTTTACAAAGGAACACCTTTGCCTTTTCTGATAAAGAAAAAATGATTATTCTGTTCTAGTATTAACTTACTATATATTAGTAGGTTTGAATTCCAGGTAAAGGAAATATAAATTCTTGTCAAAGGTGGAATTGGATAGTAAAAGATGTATGAGAGTTCACAAGACAGAGAAAATGGAGATTATTCCATATTAAGAAATTAGTATATAGAAATGCATGAACACATGCTTTCAGAATAAAATAACACTAAAAATGTGTAATGTTCATGGTAATCTGGCTTTGCTAAGAGTTTTCAGAGAATATTTGTGTCTTAATTTTTAAAAGTCTTAATATTGTGGACATTAACTTGAATATTTTAAATAATAATGCAAATATATGTTATAACAATGTAAACTAATCTAGCTAGATGAGTTATCCAACAACAACACTGGGAGAATTTTTGTAATCAAAAGAAACATTTAAATAGAAATGTGTTAGCATGAGTCCCCAAGCAACAGACACCTAAAATGAGATTAAATATGCAACAAATATATTAAGGAAATCACCAATAAGAAAAAATGAGGAAGTAGCTACGGGAGACTAGAACAGCCATGAACTTGCAAAGCAAGTCTTCTCCGAAGAGAAGAGAGGGAAGAAACTGAGGTAGGGAAGGAGCGAGGAGAGTTTGAGATCTAAAGAAAGTTCAGTAAGGCTTTTGGGGCATCTCCTAGCCAGAGTGACTTTTAGGGGAGTCCCATATCTCCTAGAAATAAGCCTGACTTAATATCCCAGCTATATTCAGTCATTGACAGAGAGAAGCGCAATGGGAAGCATAGTGTTGGTGTAAATGCCAAAATGCATTTCGGAGTACAACAGCTAGGCCTTCATCCAGTTACACTCCCTGTGATCAGAGATGTGAGAGGTATGTCATTATGGTCGCCACCAGATAGAACTCAGTTATTTTTGTATTGTTGTATTTCAAATGATCTATGTGACAATGAACTGAAATGAAATTAGATTAGTTAGAACATTTAATGATTATTTTCAAGTAATTTGGGCATGTCATTATCCGAAATAAAAATTTTGATCATAGATATTTAGTGTATAGGAACTAAATAAAGATATGGTGATACACTCTGTACTTCTCTTTACCTTGAGCTGCAATGCAGAAATTCATTTGAGTCTCTGATTACAGGAATGCTTTCTCTATATGCAGCCCTTCTGTCAACTATCAGTGTGTCAAATGTTACCTTAGTATTGTTTTTAGTACTTTCACTCTTTCTTGTTCAAACAGTGATCATGGGTAGAGTAGTGGAGGCCAAGACTGGTTACCAGATGAAGAGTTGCAGGATGGAGACATTAATATTGCATTTATTAACTATTAATTATATCATTGCAGGTGTATTTACCATTTCAAGCCCCAAATACAGCAAGCAATAATAATCAAAATTATACCTCTAGGCATCAGATAGTATGTCAAATCACACAATTTCTAAATAATAGTAAAACAAATCTTTAAACCAGTGTTTTGTTTTTTGCAAATGTTAAGTCCTTTTATTTTTCCACATTTCATAATGATTCTGCAGTTTAATATACACAGAATGATGCTTTCACAAAATAACTAAGACTTAATTTTCTTTGATTACTGCATGTTCATATGAGTGTTCTCCAGGACCACTATAATTGATTTTTTTTAAAATTAAAATATAGTTGACTAATAAAGAGTTATTAAATGTTTTTCCATAAATTTCCTGAACTTCCTTTGGGACTGGTAGCTATTACGAAAACTTTTAAATAAAACATTTTTTTCTAGAATTCAGCATACCACTTAGGGTTATGTTTCAGTTTTCCAATTCAGAATATTCATAGGATAAAAATGAGAAACTGAGATATTTAAGAAAAGCACATACGAACATACATACATACATACATACATA
>NW_006494610.1:10211912-10292790 GCF_000325575.1 Pteropus alecto
CTAAATTATGGTATTTTCTTATTTAGCAAGTTAATATTTTTTAAATGCTGAAATATTCTTATGTTCCAGTCTTATAAATTATATAGGAAAGCAGAGTAACGGGTAGAATAAGGAAAAACTTTCACTTGAGTTTCATAATTAGCAATAGTTAAATGTTTCCTATTTTTTATTCTAGTGTAAACATAATAATTTATGTTTATTATTCATTATTTAAAGAGCATCTTTTGCACAATATTATTCTATAAAGTGAGTCAAATACATAACAATCGATCAACAAATATTTTTAACTATCCACAAGGAGCTACTATTTAGAGTCAAACGCATTATTTCTTACCAACCTGAAGTAATAGTTTTAGTAAACTGAGGCAATCTCAGGGAATAATATATTATATTTCAAATCAGAGTATGAAAAGTCACCTGAAAATGAATTTATTAATAGAATTTTCTGTTCAATTTTTGCTTGTTTTCGAGAGGGCGATATAATTACTCCCCCCAAATTCAACATTATCTAAGCAAAATATCTAACTCAACCTATGGCATCATGACTATTTAAATAAAGAAAACTTTCAAGAGGATGTAAAATATTTGATGTTTATAATACTAGAATATAAATCCCATAAAATTTTTAAATAGCAAAACTCAAGAAATGTGAAAGATAAGTAAGCCTATTACATCTATTCTGCATACAAAAGTACTGCATTCTTGCATAGTTAAAATTATAATTTTTCTAAAAATATTTTCTCAAATCCTTATTCCCAAACACTTCTCTCAACTTTATGATCACAATTTGTTTAACAACTGATATTTTAACATAGCTACAGAACAAATTGTCTTTGGTCATCCTCTACTTTTAATTAAGTAGATAACAATGCTACTATTTATAAAATCCTTTTCACCAATATTCTGACAATGAAAATCACTAAATTACCTCTATTGCAAAAGCCAATACTCAAATCAATCTGCTTTAATCACAAACCACTAAGTACAATTATGTTTAAATTTTCATTGAGGAAAAAAAGTAGAAATAAAAGGCAAAAATATATTGAAATAATTTTATGTATGTCTAATTTTAAGAAATAATATACAGTGTATTAATATAAAGCTAAGTGACTGATATTTTCAAAATATATAAGTAACATATATCTCTAGTTTTAAAGGCTACTGTACGGTAGCAGAGAATGAACCAAATATCATGAACATTTGGTTTAGTACTTAAATGGCCTGGCCTTAGACAAATTATTTTCTTCTCAGTTTTCTCATTGGTGAAATGTTAGAATTACCTTCAAAATCTTATTGTAATTTAACTTTTAGTCATTTAGTATTTTTATCATATAAACATTGTCTCATATATTATTAGAGTTCCTTTTCAGAAAAGGTTGAAGGAAAGTTTATTTGAATATCAGTGGTGGAAAATTTATGTGTTTCTTGGATAGTTGCAATTTTAGGAAATGGCCAAAAGTCATTTAAAGCCAAGACTGGTCAGCAAGTTGGGTTAACAACTGAACAAATGTTACTATTATTTTGAGTTTTAAATGGCGTGTGATTGTAAAGAGGCTTATTTTATCATATGCCATCAATTAACCCTGAAATCAATTTTAAAAATCATGTACATTAGTAATAACAGTTTAATCTCCAAAAAGTAACAGAGTTGAAGGGTCAACTGCTATTTAATGATATAAATTATTCTTTGTTAAAAATGAACCTCATGAATTCAATATTATAACTAATATATATTTCTAAGGTCAGCTTAAGGAAGTAGGCCATGATTAGAGCTGAGAAAAACCATATCACACTGAATATGTAACTACCTAAACCTATTTTCATCTGGGCTACCATGTCACCAGAAAGAATATAATCCACTGTAATTTCAAGTAAAACATGCTAAAGGTAGCTCATTAATATAAGCACTGTCCTTCTGTTTCTTTTATCTTGATGTCAAGAGTTCAATCTAACTGTAAGAAATGATGTTCTTAAGACCATCATTAGGTCACATCACTCATAGCAACATTATATGAAGACAGCGTTGGTATTGGACTGCGAGGGGGAGAGAGGAGGCAGATTGAAGGATGAAGGAGTTTAAAAAAAACTTGCTAGGAGGGATTTTGTGCATAGTACCTGTTCTCAAAGTGAATGTTCCATCCTTATTATAGTCTATGTATTTTTTACTAAACCAAGAAGAATGTCGGTTATTATACATGATCTGAATGTGTATGTTGGAAACATTTGGAAGCCATTCATTATTAAGTACTAAACATGATTCTGACCATTATACTTTTTTTTTTTAGTCAAAATCGTAGTTCATACCAGATTATTTGGGCTGTGATTTCCACTATTAATTATGAAATTCATTTATCACTTAGAATATGGTAGCCAGAAAAACCTATACAACGTATTTTTTACCTTAATGGATTTTTAGAATTCTACTCTAATCCATGTAGATGAGAATCGAGAATAAATAGTTTTGTGTAATGGAATTTTCTCCAATACATAAAAAAAAAAAATTTTATCTGAAGACCCAGTAAAAAAAAGTGATAAAATTTAAGTCAAACATTTTGTTTTGTGTCAAAGGCATTTTAAAATTATGTGATGGGCATGTGGAATTTTTCTAACAAAGTTCTTATCAGTTCCATTTTTCAGGGGACGAACATCATCCATAATCAGTACTTGAAAGTTCAATTTATACTCACCTCTAAGATGCATGAAAAGCAATTATCTGCCTGAAAGACAAGTTAGCTTGCAGTGACTACAATTTCAATACACTTATAAGCATTCGGTTTTTCTCTTGTCAAAGCCAGAGGCTTTCTAAATAAGGCACCGTCCAATCATAATAGTCATAATATTATAATTTAGATACTTATTTTTCATAATGAACTTTTTTTTAGATCTTGTAATTATTCATCTCTTTGGAATAAACCAATAGGAGAGCAATGGTTTGCCATATGAGAAATTGAAGTACCAAATCTAGTTTTGTATGTGAAACAACAAATTCTTACTTGTAGTAATCATGTTAACTATTTAGGAAGCAAGAAGTCTATCTCATTGATTAAAATGCTAATTTGAAGACTGAAGTCAATAGTCTAAAAGCAGAGGCCAATTTATTATTCTATAATATTTTAAAGATATTAACTAGCAATTACATTAAACAACTTTTATCCCAATAACCCCAAAACGATTGAAAGTATTTCTTAAGCAATGGTCCTCAAATTACATAATTATCCAATTTTTTAGGTTCTTTTGATTAAAGTAATTACAAATATTTTAATTTTATCACCTTTAAGACACCAGGCGCTGTGTAAGATGCTGAGTAACAAATCCTAACCCCAAAAGATTATTATAACATGAAAAATGCTAGGAATGTACAAAATGTCATGAGAGTATGTAAGCAGGACTATCTTCTGGGCTGTTCTGTGAAAGGATTGGTGAGGAAGATTGTAAAGATTAGGTAAAATTTAACCTAGGATTGTGAGGAAGAAGACTGTATAAGGCTTGCCAAGGAGTAATCATTCTATGTGGAGGGAACAGTGTTTTCAAAGGTACAGAGATTTATAACATAACATGTTCTGAGAATCACAAATAGTTTGGCAAAGCAGCAGTTAAGGTTAAGGATGGGATGTCACCAAAAGCGATACCAAAATATCTTCCAGGATTCTGATCATGAAGGGCCTTGTTTATTTGTTAAAGAATTCTTTAAAAAAAAAAAAGCTTTTTTACACTAATGTACTTGTACCCCTCGGTGCTGGGCAGACAACAGGTACAAAGGTCATATACCAGAGTATAAGAAATCGACATGATACACATTATACATTTTCCCAACGTGTCTGTTTTATTTGACGATTGGAAGGAAAAGAAAAATTTGAAGTTAAAACAAGTTTAAGTATGTTATGGAGAAAAATGCACACAACACATACATTTTAAAATAAAATGAGGTTTCAATGAAATACTGTAGTTGCGACCGGCCACTTAGAGGAAACCCCCTGAAACCTGACCTTTGGGAGTTCATATATATCCTAATATACCATTAGGAATACTTGGGGGGAAAGATTGAGAAATGCTGCTAGGTAGGCAAAATGATCAAATTTATGTTTTAGATTCTGGTAACATAATGGAAGATGAAGTGGGGAGGAGGGAGGTCAGAGGCAGGGAGATCATTTGAAACCACTGTGTTTGTGGGTGTGAAAATGAAATAAGGCAAAGACAGTGAGCATGTTGAGAAGAGAGGAAGGTAGAATCTATGATAATGTTAAGGTTTTAAGGCTCTGGTTTCCAGATTTTATCTGGTTTCCTGTGATATTTTCTGTCTGTTCATTTACTGAGCATTTGAGTACTTACTAGGTGCCACCTCTACTGTGAGCCAAGCTCTGAAGATATAAAGAAGGTATGAAACTTTCTCTGAAGGGAATTTATAGTGATTTTCACAGTTCTATAGTGAAAATAGAGTAAATTACATATATTAGTTAAAGATATTAGAAAAACTTTTCTAGCACCCAGCATAGTACCTAGGATACAGTAATCAGTAAATGTTTGCTGAATGAATTAAGCTAGTCTTGATAATTTTTTTTTCCAAATATAACTTTTTTTTATTGGGAGAATAACATAGAAGCATCTCTCATCTAGTTTCAAATGTAAAAAAATGTTATCTCCACTAAGGCTACAAAACATTGCTAGCAATAAATCATTCTTTTACAGTATGCAAAGGAAAATTGGATAGTTTTTTTCTCTACTAAACATTTCCAGTAGCTTTTCCAAGAAATGTTTTCCATTGCTAATCTTCCCAAAATGAATTTTTAAACAAAACATTAAAAGCACACTTTGCAAATCAGTTACCAGAAAGTCCAATAATGGGCAACAGCAAGCACAGGAAGCTGTATAATGACATCATTTCACCAGTCCTCCTACTTAGACAAGCCATTTATGAATGCAGAAAATTAATCAAAATTAGCATCGCATCTTTAGGCCTTGTTCTCAAGTAAATATTCTATATCTTAAATTTCTGCATGACGTGCTTTGTCAGTTCTGAAAGTATAACTCCTTGTAAAAATCTCTAGTAAAGTTTTTGCAAAAGCTTCCTGTTACATGTTATATTTTTTTCTACTTGCCAATTTTTTATAAATTGGGTCAACAACTGAGGTATGAACTTAATATTTTTCAAATATCCCATGATGTTAAAATAATGCCTTACTCTTTTTTGCACTTTACACTTTGTACAATACTTTTCCATAATACTTTCATTCAACCCTCAAAACTACCCATTGAAGTAAGCAAAGCAGATCTTCCTCTAATTTTACAAATTAGTAAACTAAGACTCAGAGAGGTCAAGTAGCATGTGCATGTTCACTTAACTATTGACAAACCTATATGATGATATTGAGAAAATGGCATAATAATAGAACAAGACATATTTTCATGTATTCCTTTATTCGGGGATCCAATAAATGCTTATTTTGCACTTAATATGCCCTAGATTCTGCTGCATCCATTACAATAAAATGAAAAACAAAACACACTTTTCCTTCTCTCATGAGTTTACAGTCTGCATACACATTTATACTGCCAAAGATGAATTAGAACAAATATATTTTAACAAAAACATTTATCTTCTTTTTACCTAGTTTAGTATATAAATATTTTAGTTATATTTCTGCTATTTTCTAAGAAGGAAAAAAGAAAATTAGTTTTCAGTTTTGGCTAGTACTATATGTAGATTGTCACATCCTAGCCTACATATAATCATGTCCATTTAAAAATTTTACCCTTGTTGATATTATTCCTGAAATGATGATTATTTACCCAAATATCTTATAACACACATTCTTTATTATTATTAATTATTGATTATTAGTTAATTATCAACATTTCTGAAATGACAAAATTTTGGAAATACTATGTTTAAAGAGAGCAACTGTATTTTTTTGGCAAAGAGACTACAAGTATATTGAGTTATATCTAAATAGTCACACAAATCATAGTAAAGGAATACAAGACTGTTAGACCAAAATGCATAGTCTGACTTTTTCACCTAATCATAGATTGTAGATCTTTCTCCTGATTTTTTCTTAGGATTTTTTCTTGAAAGTTTAACAATGAATGGAATAGTGGGAATAAAAATCCTATTGAAACTTAAAAATAATAAAGTGGTAGGAAATAGGAAGAGACAAACCTCATAACCATTAGAAAGAATAGTACCAAATATAAGCTGGGCAAGACTTAACGTATCACCTTGCTACCTGGCACACAGAATCTGAAGGCTTCTATTATGAGGATTAAGCGATATAGGAGGAGGGTTTTAGCTAATATACTGGACTGTGAAAACTGTAACAAATATAACATTTTTTTCAACTAACATATGTATATTGATCTGTACCAATATGACTTCAAATTCTATTTCAGTTTTTTACAATTTTCATATGACTTGCCCCAAATTATGCAATTAAAAGCTTAATAGGCAAATATGTTTGTGGTGGGGTGGGATACAGTAGAGAAGTGAGAGGGATTATGTGATTGGGAAAAGCTTTAGGTTAAGGTGAGGCTTGATCTAGATATTGAAAGATGGATGAATATTTATCTTGACAATAAAAGGAGGGGCTAATAAGCATGTAATAGATATGTTTATTAAGAACAGAAGAGCACAAATAAAGAGAAGCATGTATGGGTTGAGAGAGAAGGAGAGAGGGCGGGGAGAGAGAGAGAGAGAGGAGAGAGAGAGAGAGAGAGAGAGAGAGAGAGAGAGAGAGAGAGAGAACAAACAAGCTCAGGAAACTTTTAAAAACAATAAGCCTAGAGGAAAGGTTTTTTACCGAAAAATAGTACTCTGGTTAGAAATTACCTTGTTGGGGGAGGAGTTCCGGTTGCAAAAGACTTTGTTAGGTTGTAAGAAGGCAGGAACTACTGAAGGTTTTATGGTAGTGCTTTGACATAATAGATGAACCTGTCAATGGTATACTGCATGGAATGGAGGAAGCCCAGAGGTCAAGGGAGCTGTGAAAATGATGCTGGGAAGAAATAAGGAGGGTTCCAACCAAAGTATGTAGCCATTTTCTCAGGTGATAAGAATTCATGTCTTAGCCAACTGGCTGTATAGCTGGCTATAAAGTGGGAGCAAGACTCCTAATCTCTGTGGAGATCAGTTTCATTGTAAAATGAAAGTGTTGCCCTGCTGCATAATATAAGAGACCCTTCCTCTCTATTAAGTTCTAAGTATGAAAAATCATTTTCAAAATTGGAGGAAATGGCTTTCTAATCTACTTCCAGAAAAAAGCTTATAAATGGTCTTCTAGAAAAATTGGCTGGCTTCTGGTTGAGGCATAGGTCTGATATCTGGTTAACCTGCCTCTCTTGTGTTAGATGTTTTCTGGGATACTTCTAACCTGTGGCTCTTCCTCTTCATGTGGCTACAGTTTACCTTGAGCCCAATTATGTCCAGTATCCTAGTCTTGCTTTAATTTATCGAATAGTTACTTATCTAAGTGAGCTATTCTGACTCATTTTTAAGTCTTGCTTTTACAAATACAGTGTTGGTGTTACTCCTTATCACCTGCAAGTTGTTATTAATTTAGAAGCCCCAAGCTAGAGACTTGATTCCTTTTTGATTAACCTTCAGACTGTGACATCAACCCTTCCCTCCCATAGGAGAGCAAATGTAGCCAAAATGAAATAGAGAAAATCAATCACCGAATCTCTGAACTCTAATTTCTGCTGAAACTTTTTTTTAGTCTCTCAAAATCTTTTGTGTCATAAGCAAACAAGTAAATAAACAATTTCTTTTTTTAATCCACAAAGATGCTATTATTTTAGTTCCAACATTGGCCCTTCCAGAGCCTTTAAAATAACCCTTGGCATTCTAACTTCTGTGTGAATTGTGATAAACTCTGAACCCTTGAAATCAGGAAAAAGGTAAATGTAGTTTTAAGAGTTTGTTATCAGCAAAGTGGTATATTATTATGATGATGACCATTATGCAATTTTTGATGTTTGAAAACATGTAGATATGCACAGACACGTATAAATTTGCTTTGGCAGGGCAGACATGGAAGTAGAGACAATTCTGGCTTTTATTGTTTATTCTTTTCCTCAAATATGACATAGAGCCTCTCCTCCTGTAACGTTGGGGGACTATATATGATTATCACTGATGACTCTCCCTCTTGGCCTTCCAGGCAACATAGTGTTTTTGATTAACTGTACATCTTCATTCTGAGCTACCTGCAAAGATGGTGTGTCTGTTGTCACTTTGATTTAATTTGTGGCTGCAGTGAAGCCTGAGGAACTTTTTTGAGCTGTTGTTAGATACAAGAAACATGATATTGTTTATAATTATAACTACAAGATCATTGCAGTGTCTCAAATAACCCAATGAGAGATCCCCATCACACAAAGTTTCAGAAGTAATAGATTCTTTTACAGGAAGTGACAAATATCCATTTTATTCAAAAACATGTCTTTCTTATCAACCTTGAAAGACTCCTTGATTCCTCACCAAATTGAGAACAAATGCTTAAGGCTCACATTTACATCCTTTCACAATAAGGGACCAATAAGCCTTTATAGCTTTATCATTTGCTCTTTCTTATATGTAGCTTTTGTTACTTACAAATGGAACTGCTCACTGAAGTCATCGAAATTTCCATATAGATCTTCCATTAGAATGTCCTTTCTGCCCATCAATTTTGGGAAAGATTCTATGCACATTTCGCAGCTAATCTCAAATGACACCTCCTCCAAAGAAACCTTTCCTAACATCTGTATCTAAAATAGCCAGTATGTATTGGGAGCTTAATAAATGTTTATTGCATATATAAATTAATAAACCACAACTGAGAGACTCTCTTCCCTTCCTTCTAATTTGCAGAATTTTTTATAACTTTTGAAACAGTTTATATTGTAGTTATTTTTATATGAGTTCATCTTCCCTCCCTTCTAGGCATACTAAAGGGTAAACTCAGTAGAGGCAAAGACACTGTCCATTTATCTTTATATCCCTCACAGCACATTCAGAGCACATAGTAGGTACTTGAAAAATTTCTATTGAATTGGCCTGAATTATGTGTCTTAATTGCTAATAAAGCCTGTACATGGCATGAAGAGATGGCAAGTTGTCAATGAGATTTTAAATGGTATCTAAGCATCCCAGTTTTGGATTTAATAAGTTTTAGAATCTGTTAGTTATATTTAGTATTAATAACTTGGTCTGAATTTCACCACATGCTATCTCTTAGTCTTCCTGTTATCAGTTCTAATCATCTGGTATTTTACATTTTTGTACACTTTTTACATATCTTTTCTCCCTTGAAGATAATAGAAAATTTGAGAGGAAAAATTTTTAATAAATATAAAGAAAAATATATAGATTATCCATATATATATACTATAAACAGTGCATATCATATTATAGGTATCATATTATAGAACTAATTCTGAATCCTGATTGTTTAACCATAACACCATATTGTAACTATTTTAACATCATTGTTTTTATTTTTTTTTAAGTATAGTTGATATACAATATTATACTAATTTCAGGTGTACAATATAGTATTTTGACATTTTTATACTTTACAATGTGATTACGCCACTAATTCTAATAATCATTTGTCACCATGAGAACTAACCACAATGTTATTGATTACATTCCCCTTCACCTTTTTCAACTTCCTTTCCCCTCTGCACCCACTCCCCGAGAAGCCATCCCTTTGGTTTCTGTTTCTATGACGCTGTTTGTTTTGTTTTGTTTTGTTTGGGGGGTGTGTTGAGTGTTGAGAGTTTTTGTAGGAGTTTATTTGAGCCAAACCGTTGACATGCTGGGGAGCAAGATCTCAAATTCTCTAAAGAATAACAGTTTGGCAGCTCATTTTATTCATTTAAAATTAGGGAAGGAACATAAGGAAGATTACATGAAGATTAAGAGAAAAGTAAGGCAGGGATTGGATTACAGGATATTTAACAAGACTACATTCTTTCTTGAGGATGGTTATGGCTTATTTCAAAAGAATGTTAACCAGATGTACAAGAACAATAAACAGGGCTAGCTTAAAACCTTTCGCTAAAGAGGCCTGGGGCCTAACTACCCACTCTGACCTGCCCATAGGAATTTATGACTAGATCACCCCGTGAGGTTACTTTCCATAGAACTTCTTTTTATGTCCACAGTTCCCCTTTTGATTATAAGTCAATCTGAAGAATGCATTGATGACTAATGTTTTGGTCAGGTAGTGCATTCTCAGCACTAAGAGGACTCATTCTTAAGAAGTCTCAGTATCGACGTTGTCTTGCTGACCTTTGTGGTTGGGCCAATACTGTAACCATGGGATGTGCGTTGAGACCAAATTTCCCAAAACAGGAAGAGCAGGTGTATGGAAAGCAGTCAGGTCTTATGGCTTTTATTGCAAACACACACACACACACACACACACACACACACACACACACACACTGGAACATATCTATCCTGTGAACTCTCATAATTCAAGTTTTGCCTTCTGCCTCATTTTTCTATATTTGGCATCTAGTGTAACATTTACATAAGTTATAAAAAGGGTATTAAAAGTTATGTGTGTTCAGTAATCATAAACGATTGGACTATACAGAAAAACCTAAAAAGAACAAGTATAACTATTAATATGACTAATTATCTTTAGCAGACAGGTAAAGATGAACAATTGGCTTCTGAGTTCAGTATCAATACACAGGCCTTGCCGCTCTCTTCAGATAGCTGTCTACCTCTGATGTCAGCACATTCTCATTCTAGAAGATTGTGAATACCATTGTAGGCAGAGACGAGGGCCGGAGACAGGGGTAGACGTCCATTCGTAGTTAAGTGCCTGATAAGGTCCCTTCTAATGAAGTTAGAGAGTATCTTTTATTTGCTATCCTTTCTGAAAAAAATAATAATATCTAAAGTCTTTGTCTCCTGGGAGCTGGCTATGAAAGGAATCAGTTGGCATTTTCTTGAAGTGACTTTATCAAACCTTGGCAATAATATAAGATGTCTTCTTTCAATAGTGTCAGCTCATAATTTTCTTTGTTTAATTTAAGTCCGACTTAGGATGCATGAAGGAATGTAAAAACTGAAAAGTCAGAGAGCTGGGAAGGACCAAGTGGCCATCTTGAGTTTCCCATAGCTCCAACTATTCTTTAATTTACAGCCATTGTTTACTCATACAATATACCCTAGACATTTTTTATCATTTATTTTACAATGCTTCCCCTGCAGTTCCAAATCTTTTCAGTTGTTGCAGGGGCCATTCCAGAATACTGCAAAGTTATTCCTACATTATTGAGATTTTAACCCTTAAAACCCCAGTGTCTCATAAAAACTAAGAAGTAATTAGCATTCCTTAGCCTGAACATTTTATAACCTCTAGAAACACTTTTTTTTTTTATAAATATAAGTTAATTATTACTATGGACATATATTTTAAAACCCAAGCAAAATAAAGCTATGTCTGTTTCACTTACAGCAACAAATTTAAGCTAGTTTTATTTACTAAGGATTAATCTTAGATCATGTGAACTTGAAAAGCATTTGCTTTAGTTTCTATATTTCTGAGAATTTTAGAACACCCAGTTCTTACAAGTGGTTGCCTTTTATTTTAACAATATCATCTGAAAATAGAAAATTATCTCATTTACAACATACTTATACAGACAGACAGAGAGAACAAATGGTTAGATCCAAATATTGCTTTGGAGAACTTTTACAATTTATATCTGTCCTTGACAAGCCAAGTTCCAAACGCCCTTTTCTATTCTAAAATTGGGACAGCCACTTTTTAACACCTCAAATAATTGGACGACACCTAAACAACATCTCATCATAGGTTGATCTATTTATCTAATATCTTTCTCCTTTTTTTTTTTTTTTTTTGGTCAATTCTCTTATATACAGCTTCACTTTAGCTTAGGGGAGAAGAACATTTTTTAAGTTCTGAGACAGTCTCTAATAGTTGTTTTTTTTTTTTAATTCATTCTGCCTAAATTCATAGCCAGTTTTTTCTAATTGTGAGTGAAAAAGATTAATTTAGATGTATCAAAAGACCCAAAAGTATCATTTCGGCCATCTTAGTATTAACAGAAGGCAGGCTGTCGTGGGGCTTCTTGGCCTCAGAGATATGATTTCTCATGTTAATTTGAGATTTGTAGAGTCTAAACAAACTTCTAGGGAAAACCAGCTTTCAAGTGCGCATCTCCAGCCAAGCCAAATGCGGTGGATAGCCCTATAGGACTGCTTTACACCCTAGAGAAAATTTTTCCTCAGTCAACCCCACAAAGTTTATAATAATGCAGACTTTCCATACAGGAACCTCAAGTTTTACTTTACTACTTCAAATTATATTTTATGCTCCTAAGCAATTTTATTAACTTAGACTCTACAGGTATTTGAACAATGAACATATCTAGAAATGTTGCTGTTTTTGTGAATGAAATCCTTTCTCCTCCATTATATCTAGTACATTTATATTACTGATGTATACAAATTTATTTATTTATATTTGCTTATATATGTCTCCTTTGTCCAGTGACTATATTGAACTTTCTTCTTGGTAAGAGTATTTTTATTTTGTTTTGTGTAAGAGATTTGTTTAGGCTTTCTAAGTATACAATCAGATTGTCTTTAATAATAATTTTTGTTTCAAAAATTATTGTTTGATGCAAGTGTCTAGAAATGTTTTAAATAATCATGTTAAAATTGAGTATTATTTCTTGTTTCATTTTTGTAATATTAGAAGTTGCATTGTCATTTCTGCTTTTCTAGGATTTTTTTCATGAAAATATGTAAAATCATCTAGTATTTTTTCACATATTGAAATTATAATAGCTTATTGTATGAGACATTATTATGGTGAAACACTTTTTAAATTTGCCAGTATTAGAATACACCAGCAATTACGAATAAACCTTATTTGGCCATTGTAGATATTTTAACTTTATTTTGAAATATTTTTTGACATTGAAAATGACAAATATAGTACAGAGTTCCCATGTACCTTTACACAGATCCTCTAATGCAAACATTATACAAAGCCATAATATAATTACTGACACTAGAAAATTAATGTTAATATACTATTAAATAAACTAAAGACTTTGAATATTGCCAATCTTTCCACTAAAACACTGTAACCATAAGAAAGATTTAAAATATATGTGAATATCAAATCTCTAGAAATACTGAGTATATTTCTGTGTAAAAAAATTACAATAGAAGTCAAAAAGGGAAAAATAGACCATTTTATTAGGAAAAATATTAACCAAGCCTATGTCAAAATAGCATAGACATGAACAAAAAGAAAACCAGGAAAAACTATTGTGGCAAATATAAAAATAGTTTAATGTCATTAACATTTTATTTTTATTTTTTAAATTATTACTTTTATTTATCAATTACAGTTGTCATTCAATATTATATTAGTTTTAGGTGTACAGCACAGTGGTTAGACATTTATGTAGTGATCCCCTCGATAAGTCTAGTACAAACCTGACACCGTACATAGTTATTACAGTATTATTTTATTTTTATTTTTTATTTTTTCCAGCTTTATTGAAATATAATAGACAATTAGTTGCTTGTATTTACATTGTACAATTCAATGAGTGTTTTTCATTTATAGTTGGCATACAATAATATATTAGTTTCAGTTGTACAGCATACTGATTAGAGATTTATATAACTCACAAAGTGATCACTCCACTAAATCTAGTACCCTTTCCCCTCTTACATATTTATTACAACATAGTTGACTATTTTCTTTATGCTACACTTTATATCTCCATGTCTATTTTATAACTGTCTATATGTACTTAATTCTTTGGCCTTTTTTCACAGTCCTCCCAACCCCACTCTCATTTAGTAGCCCTCAAAATATTCTCTGTATCTATGAGTTTATTACTACTTTTGTTGTTGTTATTTTGTTTTTAGATTCCACATGCACATAAAATCATGCGATATTTGTCTTTCACTATCCGACTCATTTCATTCAGTGCAATACCCCCCTAAGTCTATCAAGGCAATATTTTTTTCCATACCCTTCCTTTTAGTCTGTGTGTATCTTTTAATCCGAAGTGAGTCTCTTGTAGGCAGCATACGTAGGAGTCTTGTTTTCTTATCCGTTCAGCCACTCTATCTTTTGGTTAGAGCACTTAATTCTTTTCCATCTGAGGTACTTGTTGATAGGAATATAGTAGTTATTACCACTCTTTATTCATGTTTTTGATACATATTTTTTCTTCTTAAAGAAGTCCCTCCAACATTTCCTATTATACAGGCTTGGTGTTAATAAATTCCCTTAGCTTATTTTTGTCTGGGAAGCTCTTTATCTGTCCTTTGACTCTAAATAATAACTTTGCTGGATAAAGTATTCTTGGTTGTAGATCCTGGGTATTCATCACATCGAATATTTCATGCTAAGCCCTTCTGTCTTGCATGGTTTCTTTTGAGAAATCAGCTGCCAATCTTATGGGCGCTCCCTTGTAGGTAAATGCTTTTCTCCTGCTGCTTTTTAAGATTCTCTCTTTGTATTTAACCTTTGGCATTATAATTATAATGTGTCTTGGTATGGGCTTCTTTGGGTTCCTCTTTCTTGGGACTCTGAGCTTTCTGGGATTGTATGTTGATTTCTTTCACCAGGTTAGGGAAGTTTTCCATCATTATTTCTTCAAATAGCTCTTCAGCTTTGTGTTCTCTTTCAAGTACTCCTGTGACACAGATATTTTTACATTTAATAGGCTTCTTAAATTATTATGGTAGTCTTGGCTTCTTTTTTCTTGCCATTCTGATTGAGTGTCCTTCACTTTCCCATCTTCTTTATAGGTTATTTGACCTTCTTATTTATTCACTCTGTTTATTCCATTTAATATAATTCTCATGTCAGATAATGTGTTCTTCATTTCTGACTGGTTCACTTTTTAACTTGCATTTCCATTTTTATGTTTTTTATCTCTTTGTTAAAGTTCTCACTGAATTTATCTACACTTCCCTTAAGTTCACTGACATCTTTATAACCAGAGTTTTGAACTCTGCATCTGTTAGGTTGCTTAACCCCATTATTCCTAGATCTGTGTTCTGTTCTCTCTTTTGGTTTCTGCTTCTTCGTTTTTCCATTTTGGCTGCCTTTCTGTGTCTGTTTCTATGTACTAAGCATAACTCCTAAGTCTCCCAACCTTAATAGCGTGGCTTTGTGTAGTAGGTTTCCAGCAGCACAGTCCTGAGAGGCTGCAGGCCAAATTTAGCCCCATCCTCTGCCCCTACAGGGCCACCTATTATGATTCAGCAAGCAATCCACAGATGCTGTGCTTATCGTTGCCTCAAGAGGCTATGCAAGAAACTGAGGTCAATTGCCACCAGTGCGAGCGTTGGAGTTGGCTCAGCAAAGAGCACTGGACTCACCGAGGACACAACTGGATGTGTCTTGGGAATGTGAGATGGGAGAGACAGAGTTTCAAGGAATTCTCTGGGCAGAGTGACCTCTATTATCCAGTTTAATGATGTCACAGCTGTGGCAGCACTGAGTCTGCCCACTGGTAGGGGGAAGGCTCAACAGAGGAACAATGTATAGCACCAGCGCTTCTGTCCTGGAGAGAGCCTCTCCTCCGGCCCTCACTTCTACAACTCAGTGTCCCCCTGTAAATCTCCAATGCCCCACCCTCCAAGCAGCCAACCCGATGCTGGTGCTCAGAGCAAGCAGATTTGTCACTGCAAAAATCCACTCACGGCCCCTTTAAGAGGCAACTGTAACTGCCAGCTGCAGCTACCGTAGCCTCTGTCCCTCTCAGCAACTCGAGACCAGGCAGCCTCATGTCTTCAGGCAACCCTCTCTTACCTTCTACCATTGCAGGATGACTTTTTATTTATCTCCCTAGTTGTAGTGCTTCTGTTCACCTAGATCCCAGGTGACTTTGCTTGTTGTTTGCTCCCTGTTTCTGTCACAACTTTGATTTGGTCGCAAGAGGGATGAACAGTCTCAACCATCTACACCATTTTTTTTTTCTGTCTTTCATTAACTTTTAAAGAGCTAGTAAAAGAAGAGAATGAATTCAGCCTTCCACTTTGTATTTAGTCCTTGTATCTCCTCAATCTTTTCTAGTCTATGACAGTTCCTCAATCTTTCTTTTTTTTTATGACCTTGATATAGTTGAAAAATACTTTAGAACATCACTTGATTTAGGTTCATCTGATATTTTTTCATTATTGGATTGAGCTTTGGCAAGAACTTCATGAAGTAATATTGTGCCCTTCTTAGTGCATCACATAAAAAGGAAGATCATGTCAGTGTGGTTTATTACTTGTAATGTTAACTTTGATTGCTTGGTTCAGGTTATATCTTCCAGGTTTTCTACTGTAAAGTTCCTATTTTTCTTTGTACCTAATAATTATCTTATGGAGAGACTCATGGAGACTATGAAAATATCTTATATAAATATTTTTCCTACTGATTTTAGCATCTATTAGTAACTCTCCCTGCAACTATTACTACTCTAGTTATTTGCCTAATGTTTCCATCATTTCTCCTGCATTTATTAATTGGAATTCTACTGAAAAGAATAGCTATCTTATTTTCTTCTTTTATTTTTTAGTTTCTTTTTATTAGTATGGATTAGCACATATTTATCTTATTTAATGGTTTACAACCCATTCCTATCATTCTGTATTTTTTTTTAATTGTCCCAGAATTAGTCATTAGGAACTCCTTAAAGTTAGCTCCTCTGTCCTTTCAACATGCCCCCCACCTAAATTATGTGAGAACTTACAAACTGTGTGGCACTGAAAGATATTCAAGGCTCACCTTGTATTTTCCATCCCTCGAGACTGATATCAGCCATTTTTCCCAAGGAATCCTGGTTCCTTTTATTGGAGAGTGATGTATAGAAATCAAGACCTGAGATGAACTCATTGCCACTGAATAGCTCTATCTCTACTCTCTTTCAGTATATAAAGCTAGAAAATAGATATGTGTGTACTTAAACATGCATACACACATCTATATTTATTTCTATAGCTATCTACCTATAAGCATATTAAAAATTGTGAGCTCCTATTGATACCTCTGATTCTAATCCAACACTGTAGAGTTATTCTAGCCTTCCCCCTTTTCTTATCTGTAACTTTTCTCTGACAGTGAGAAAAAGCCTCTGTTTATCCACAATATGTTCATTTATTTGTCAATCCTAGTATAGGTGCAACATAGTTTCAGGATTACTGAGCTGTCTTCATGGCGATTTTGAAAATTAATTTGTATATTTATATGAGTATAAATCAGTAGAGATGGATTACAGTATTAATTTTAGTGCTATCATTTTCAAGTTTTTGCTGGCACCAAAATATATAGCATTAGCATTTCAAATATATTAGTTGAAAATAAGTTTTAATGCCAAAAAATACATATATGTCATTTGAATATTTTTCTTTCTTTAATTTTTTTATTTGTGGATTTATTTTTTATACACTTTCTTTATATGGTTTTAGGTTTTCCTGCAATTATATTTATTTTTGAATGGAGGGGGTGCTTTTTATTCTTACTTCATTGAGATTTTATGATAATTAAATGAGTTTCTATACCCCAAATGCTTAGAATACTAGCAAGTTGTAAGCATTCAATAAATTATTATTATTATTAGTCATTATTCTATTTTCTAATTGATTTTTATCACTATCATTATAAATTCCTTTCTTCTCTTTTAATTTTTTTATCATCATTTATTTCACATATTTTGTTTCGTACCAAATTCACTTGGTTTCTATTTATTATATTTAATAATTAATATTTATATATTCAAACATTTTGTATTTTGTGAACATATTTTGATTCAGCTGAGGGAACCTGTAAGTGAAGACTTGATATGTATTAATTTGAGGAGTGTATAGGCAGCTTTAATATAAAAGTTCAGCACAACTGGATACCTCTTTTATCTTGGACATAGTTGGTGCAGTAATGAGCATTTTTGGAACATTATAACATGTCTCAATGGAATACAGAGAGAATTTGAGAGAAACTCAAAGCTAATGGTCTCCTCTATACCAACTGACATAACCTTACAGTTCACAGAGTCAATGGAAATTCAATGACTTTTGTCTCTCATGGTTATGCTGTGGCTTGAAAATTGACACACTTATGGCTTGGCAAAGGGCAAAAAGAGATAACTATTCAATGCCTAATTTAATTGTTCTTTCTCTTCCTATACTAATTTTAGTGTCAACTGTCCACCCCCAAAAATATAATAATAAGACAGGCATCTTTAGAAGTTGTTATATATAAATAGTCACTCTATTCATGATTTATTACTTGCATTTATATCTCTCAGATGAATGCAAAGAGTAACATGTGATCTCAAAACTGTGGAAATGCCATACATTTCCATCTGTCTTTTTATTTCAACTTCTGCCTAAGCAGTGTCTTTTCCCTCTCCTCAGGATTTCCACTTTTTAAGGTCAAAGTTATACCTTCTAATCTGTGACCACTGAATCTAATATTATACAATTATGAAGAAAGAAGTCAAATTTTATAAGCAAATTCACCTGAGATATGTCCGTTTGCACATTAGCAAAACTGTTGAATGAAAAAGACTATTCATATTTTTAAAAACAGACTATAAAACAAACTATAAAAACAGACTAAAAAGACTATACAGATTTTTAAAAACAACAGTGGTTATGATAAAAATTAAAAATCTGCAGATATATATTTTAGTATTAAAAATTCTTTAGTATTTATTCTGGAGAAGGTTCAACCACAAGTAGTACTTTTCAAACAAACTAATAGAGGAATTTTTAGCAATGAGTAATTCTTTACTCATTATTGTGATTTTTAAAGTATCTCTTTAAAAACTTAAACAAATACCTGAGGATCTACAGTCAACTTGAATAGGGATTCTTGTCAATTAAAACTATATACTTTGGCATGAAATAAATTAAAGTTCAACTAACTTATGTAACATTTAGTCGAATCTCCATTAATATGCCTACATAAAAATGATGTTCAGTAGATGGCATAGGAATGTATAGAAACTTATTAAAATAGATTATATTAGGTACTTAGAAACTGAAAAACTTCAGCATCTGAATTTTAAAAAGTTAATTTATAATTTAGAATGTAAAAGATAGAAAAGGTTAATAGCTTCTTTGCTTTGAAGTAATAGCTTACAAGCATAGAACGCTACAGTGTAGCCTCAGTATAATTCCCCTCTTTGCTTAATCTATTGCTTTTGCTTTTTCTAAAACATCTTATAAAAATCTAAGCTACTAATATGTCTGAGAATCCAAATTGTTGAGCCTTTCTCTATCACTAGAATACAAACAGCTATTCTGAGATTGATGAAAACCTCCCAGTCACAGTGGCTTAAGCATCAATATTTTATTTCTTACTCACTCTACATGTCCATCATATTTTATAGGGGGTTCTAATTTCAATATACATCACTTTAGGATCCAGGGTCAGAGAAATCCTACCATCTGAAATGTTTCCTGTAATGGTAGAAAAGAGGACAGTGAGAATTGCGCACTGGCTCTTAAATGCCTTTGCAAATAAGTAACATATATCACTTCCACTAACTATTTTAATGACAAGAGCAGTCATATTGTTGCACCTAACTTCAAGAGAGCAAGGAATTGTGATTTTGCTTAATGCCAAAAGCAAGAGAGAAATTAGAAATTATATGTAGTGCTAATGCTTATTGCAAATCTTAAACATAGCCACTCTCCCTTTTTTCATAATCAAATCTAGTTTCTGAATCAGCAAAAACTAATTAGTCTGGACCTCTGCGTTTGCAGCTGCCTACAAGCTGCCACTCTTTATTGATAGCCATCCTAGTCTGACCAACAAATCTTAACTACACATTTGTGAGGTAAGTCATAGCTTTATTTCTGTGTTTGGTTTTATTTTATGGGGTTTCCCCCACACCAACTAATCAATTATTGCTTCAAGCATTAAAGCACAATACTTCACAATCATTTTCTCCTTCTACTGCTACCTACAAGGGGAACAACATTTTTCTATTCTCTTAACTATCAAAATAGAGATTCATGTTTACAGTGACATTTTGTGCAATGATATGCTTATGTGCCCATCGAAAATTTTTATATTTCCATACTAACTACTCAAGTAAAATTTTCAAACCCACTATTCATACCTGAAGTATTTAAATGAGGAAATTAGGAAAGAAGAATCAAATTGGCAGCCTTTTAAAGATTCCTCATTATCAAGGAAGCATAATCCCTGAATCATAATCCTTGAGAATCATGACAGAAAATGATGTATTAGAATAATACCACTTAAAAAACATGAGTAAGTCCAGATGGTATATCAAATGATAAGTAACAAGTTAAAAGTAATGAATGCGTATTCCTTATGTTTCTTATACTTCAAAGTATTGTGAAGTGAGTTCATGCTTATAATTGTTTCCAGAGTTCTATAAACGTTATTTCTAGATTTGGGGGGAACATTTGAAATGAGAGATAAGATTAACCCATTGAATATGACCAACCTTGTGTTTCCCGAAGTTCTTTATGAAGAGAGAAACTGGCACCTGCTCTTTGCTTTTTAATTTCTCATTATAGGAGTGACATCAGAAGTGTGGCAGAATGAGAGATGTCCCTGGATCTCTCCCCTTGAAATAACAATAAGCTGAACATCTAAAATTCAACAAATAACACCAAAAAAGCCATCCAAGCGGTAGTTTGCGCATATGAGCTTCCAGAGGTCAGAACCACAGAGTCTGGGGGTTAGATTGAGAGAAACAAAGAAGCTGACTATTGCAAGTGGAGCACCCTGCAGGAGGAGGGGAGAGAAGAAGTTGCAGCCAGATCCCCAGAACAGCCTGGCTTGAGGGATCTATGAGGTCCACACAGAAGAGCCCAGGAACTAACTGCAGAGGGTATCAGCTGGGACTTAGTAGCCACAGATGTGAAGCACATGGCTGAGATACATAGACTAACAGCGACCCCAACCTACCTACTCAGAGCACACCTGCCCTCAACCCCATATCCTCCAAAAGTGAACACCGTGTAGCCCCAGGGGAATTTGAACAAATGCTACTGAAACTGTCGCTAACACAGACAGAGACTGAGACCAAGAGAAGCAATTGTGATTGAATATTTATAAGAAAAAAAAGGCATTATTCTCAAAGCAGGGATCCAAGAGGCAAGGATCCCACCTACTGGAAATCAAAAGAAAAACTCCTTATTAGCAATAGGCTAAAGAGAGACCTCTATATAATAAATCTTCTTTCTGATTAAAAAAAAAAAAAAAAAAAAGCAGAATACACTCCTATTATTGCCCAGGCAGAGAAATCGTCCATCAAACCCCAGGAAAAACCAACAAGCCAAAGTATCTCAGGAAAAAAAAAAAAAAAGAGAGAGAAATCTCCAGAAAATAAGCTTAAAGACATAGAAATATATGACATAAATGACAGAGAATTCAAGATTGTACTTCTGAAAAATTTAAGCGAGTTTCAGAATAACTTAGATAAACAATTCCAGAAGTTGAGAAAAAAACTAGACCAACAGAATGAGTTTTTTAGGAAGGATATTGAAACCCTAAAAAAAAAGAACCAAATAGAACTTCTGGAGATGAAGAACACACAAAAAGAAATGTGGAATGAAATAACAAGCTTAGTAAATAGAGTTGACCAAATGGAAGAAAGAATCAGTGATCAAAGACAGAAATCTAGAAATAATTCAGAAGGAAGGAGAGATTGAAGACTGAAAAATGAGAGAGAAATACAAGAACTAGCTGACACCATCAGGAAAGGCAACATAATAATGGATATTCCAGAAGGAGAAGAAAAGGAGAAGGGATCAGAGAGCATATTCAAGCAAATAGTTGATGAGAATTTCCCAAATCTAAGAAATGAACTGAAGCTTCAAATAGAAGAAGCTAACAGACCACCTAATTATCTCAACCAAAAAGGCCTTCTCTGAGACACACTATATTAAAATTATCAAAACTTAATGACAAAGAAAGAATCTCAAGGTAGCCAGGGAAAAGATGGTAACCTACAAAGGAAAACCCATTAGACTATCTTCAGTCTTCTCAGCACAAACTTTATAAGCAAGAAAGGAGTAGAACAAAATATTCAAACTATTAAATGAAAGAAATTACCAACCAAGAATACTCTATACAGCAAAGCTCTCCTTTAGATATGAAGGAGAATTAAAGACCTTTATAGACATACAAAAGTTGAAGGAATTCTCCACTGTGAGGCCTGGATTATGGGAAATACTGAAAGGGGTTGGCCAACTGGAAACAAAATGGCAAAAAAATATGTAACTATAGGTAAGACGACAAACAACAGAGTAGTGAAACCCTTGTTAAGAAAAGGGTATTATCAGCTTAAACAATAAGAAGAGAATTGCTTTGGCAAGACAGTAAACAACATGCAGCATGAATAGGGTAAATTTAAGACAACAATAACAGAAAAGAGGAGGAATTAAAGATCCAAATTCACAAAGGGGAATGGAGATAAGGCACATGCAGAAGAAATGGACTACTGTATATATATATATATAACCATCCTATATATATTCTTAATGATAACCACACGCCAAAGATTCAGAACATCACATAAAACGGGAAAGAGCAGAGGAAAAATCCACAAAACTCAACCAAAAAAAAATTTTTTTTTTTAAGATAGAAATGCAAGGACAAGGAAGCAATGGAAACACCGAGCTACCAGAAAGCAAAAGATAAAATAGCTATAGGAAAACCTCATATTTCAATAATCATCCTAAACATAAATGGACTGAACTCACCAATAAAAAGGCACAGAGCTGCAGAATGGATCAAAAAACAAAAATCAACTATATTCTGCCTCAGGAGACACATCTCAGATCCAAAGACAAATATAACTCAAAATGAAAGGGTGGAAAATTTTTCAAGTAAATGGCATTCAGAAAAAAGAGGGAGTAGCAGTACTAATATCAGACAAAATAGACTTCAAAATAAAAAAGATAAAGAAAGATACTGAAGGACACAAGAATAATAAAGGGAATCATATACAAAGAAGACATAACACTTATTTATATCTATGCTCCCAATTAGGGAGCCCCAAAATATATAAAGCAATTCCTAACAGAATTAAAGGGAGAAGCAGACCAAAACTCTATCATAGTAGGAGACCTAAATACCCCACTGTTGGATATGGACAGATCATCTAAACAGAAAATTAATAAGGAAATAATATCTATAAATGACACATTAGGCAAACTGGGCATAATCAACATTTACAGAGCCTTTCATCTCCAAACAACTGTTTGTAATTTCTTCTCTAGTACACATGGAACATTCTCAAGGATTGACCACATACCGGGACACAAAACTAGCCTCCACAAATATAAGAAAATTGAAATTATACCAACAATATTCTCTAATTAAAATGCTTTGAAGCTGGAGATCAACTATAAAAAGGAAGTGAGAAGAACCACAAATACATGGAGATTAAACAACATGCTACTAAAGAATGACTGGGTCAGAGAAGAAATAAAAAGGGAGATCAAGAGATACACAGAAATGAATGATAATGATAGTACAACATATCAAAACTTTTGGGACACGGCAAAAGCGGTCATAAGAGGAAAGCTTATATTATTCCAGGCCTGTCTCAAAAAAAAAAATGAGAAAAAGCCCAAATAAACAACCTAATGCTTCATCTTTAAAAACTAGAAAAAGAACAAATGAAGCCTAAAGTCAGCAGAAGGATGGAAACAATCAAAATAGAGCAGAATTAAATGAAATTGAGAAAAAAGGGGCAATAGAAAAAGTAAATGCAACAAAGAGCTGGTTCTTTGAGAAGGTTAATAACGGCAATTATGACTGAACACTGCAGAAATACAAAGGATCATACAAGAATACTATGAAAAAGTATATAACACCAAATTTAATAACCTAGAAGAAATGGACCAGTTCTTAGAAAAATACAACCTTCCTATACTAAATCAAGTAAAACTGGAAAATCTTAATAGACAGATCAGCAGTATGGAAATTGAAACAATCATCAGAAACCTATGAAAAAGTAAAAGTCCAGTACCAGATAGCTTCTCCAGTGAATTCTACCAAACATTCAAATAAGATTCAATACCCATTCTCCACAAACTCTTCCAAAAATTCAAAGAGGAGACAATACTTCCTAACTCATTTTATAAGGCCAATATTACTCTGATACCAAAACATGGTAAAGATAACACACAAAAAAAGAAAACTTCAGACCAATATCTCTCACGAACACAGGTGCAAAAATCGTATATAAGATACTAGCGTACCAAACAGAATATACTAAAAAGATTATACACCATGAAAAAATGGGCTTCATCCTAGGGGAACAGGGATGGTTCAACATATGTAAATCAATTATTGTGATACACCACATAAACAAATTAAAAAATAAGAATCATATGATTATATCAATAGATTTAATCAGAAAAGTATATCAGAAAAAGCCTCTGACAAGATATAGTATCCATTTATGATCAAAACACTTAACAAAATTGGTAAAGAAGGAAATTACTTTAACATAATAAAGGCCATAAATGACAAACCCTCAGCCAACATTATACTTAATGGTGAAAAACTAAAAACCTTTCCTCTAAGATCAAGAACAAGGCAAGGCTGTCCACTATCACCACTGTTACTCACCATAACATTGGAGGTCCTAGCGAATGCAATCTGGCAAGAGAAAGATGTAAAGGCATTCAAATAGGAAATGAAAAAGTCAAACTATCACTATTTGCAGATGACATGATTCTCTCTATATAAAACCCTAAAGACACCACAAGAATACTACTAGAAACAATAAGCAAATACAATAAATTTTCTGAATACAAAATCAATGTTCAAATCCATAGCTTTCCTATACTCTAACAATGAATTGTCAGGAAAAGAAGTGGAAAAAATAATTCCGTTTGCAATTGCAACTAAAAGAATAAAATACATAGGAATAAATCTAGCAAAACATGTAAAGGACACATATAATGAAAACTATAAGACCCTATTAAAAGAAATTAAAGAAGATACAAAGAAATAGATTCACGTTCTTGGATTGGAAGAATCAACATAATTAAAATGACCTTATTACCTAAAGCATTATACAGATTTAATGCAATCCCCATCAAAATCTCATCTGCATTCTTTAAAGAAATAGATTTTAAAAATCATCAGATTTGTGTAGAAGCACAAAAGACCCCAAATTGCCAAAGCCATCCTGAGAAAAAAGGAACAAGGCTGGGGGTTTCACTCTGCTTGACTTCAAATTATATTTAAAAAGCAACAGTAATCAATATGGCATAGTATTAGCAGTAAAACAGACACACGGACCAGTGGAACAGAATCGAGAGTTCAGAATAAACCCATGTTTATATGGGCAAATAATTTTTGACGAAAAAGCCAAAAACATATGGTGGAGAAAGGAAAGCCTCTTCAATAAATGGTGCTAGGAAAATTGGAAAGCCGCCATGGTCAATAACTCTAAATATGGTTCTGTTCAGTAGGAAATAAAATCTTATGAATTTAAGCCTCTTTACATGCATAATAATAGAGCCAACTTTTATTTTTGCACTGTGAGTGAAAGAATGGAAATGAATGAATGGAATGACATGCCTAAAATTTCAAGGAGGAATATTTAACTTATTCATTAAGATGAATATTATGTTTTAAAAATTTAAAAGCATGCATTTTCATGTAATTAATATATCCATTATAAGTAAGTCATATCTATCCTTAGTTTAAGCCTAGTAAAATCTGTTTAGTAATTTTTGTAGCAGTTCCATAGCTGAATTGTTATCTTATAAAACCACATGTAAATAAATACCCTATAAGTCCATTTTGTCAGCTAATTCAGATGGATCCTCGACCATTAATACGAATATGTATTCATGAATTGCTAGCTTCAGAGCTATTCAACACTTTCTTAAGTTTGTTGGAATACTATTATACTATTAATTATTTGGTGCTTCTTTTCCTATGGTGAATAGTCACACATCGTGTCATATTTATGGCAAAACATTGTATACACACAACATCATGCTATGGTAAATTTGATTTTTATTTGATCATGTATAACCTGTTGCTTTTAAAACATGAGCTAATGATAAATAAGTCTCTCCTGTTCTGATTTATTGATCTATATTAATTAATTCATATACTTCCTTATTGTTTAACATGCTTAAAGTCTTCAGGACATTAAGTCGTGTCTAAAATGTCCACTAAATATTTGGTCCCTGCCAAAAGGTCCTTGACATTTGATCCTGTCCAAAACATTCACGAAGACATTTAGTCCACACTGAAATCCGTGAAATCTGGTCCTATCAAAAATGTCCCTGAGCATATTTGGTCCATACCAAATGGTCCTTGATATTTGATCTTGAAGAAATACAAATTAGTAGTTGAGAGATGATCACAGGGATGGTGAGCACAGCATAGGGAATGCAGTTAGTATTAATGTAATAGCTAAGTGGAGAGCCAGAAGAGAGAAAGAGCAATTAAGGGGATCGTTTTATAAACTATATCAATGTCTAACCAATGCACTGCATACTTGAAACTAATAAAATAATTTTTTTTAGATCCATATTTAGAAAATATTTCTGGGTTCAAATAACCTATAATGTTTATTTGTAATTTTGATTTTACAAGATTAATACGCAAAAATATCACCATGTTTTATTGGTCCAATAATTGTGTGGCTGTATTGCCAATAATAACCCCTCTTGCCTGGGTAGCCTAGCTGGTAACGGCACGTGGATTTAGGTAGATGGATCAGGGTTTGAATCTCACAGAAATAGGGGGTTTACATTAACTATGCACATTAAGGAAGAGTCTTGCAGTTAGAGGAATGCACAGAGGACAGCAGTGGAGGATGGAATCTCAGGTGCATTGATGTGTCAATAAATTTCAAGGGTCTGTTTCATATGGACCGAATGTCTCCATGGATGTTTTAGGACAGGACTAAATGTCTGCTAATCACTTAAAGACTTGCTATTTCTTTAGAGTGAGCACCTTATTATTAGACTTTGTATGATAAAATCAGGAGTGAGTAGAATTGTTCTCATCTTTAGCATGACATTACAAACCATAAAGATGGAGAAATAATGGTTTGGGTAGGTTTATACGTGACTCTCCTGGTGTACAATGTTGGCAAGTGCTTTCTAAGGTAAAATTACTTAACATATCTAACTTAGGCAATCTAGTAAATAAAAGGTTTTAAAAGAAAGACAATTACTACATCAGGATATAATATACATTTTAAAAACTGTTCTGTGGAACAACTTTTTAGATATGTACCCTGCAAATTCACTATTTTTCATAAGTAATTGAAGTAATGGTACTCTATGTTGAGAGAAGATAAGCCCTATGGACATCTCTTCATGTTTGATTTTTTGTTTCAGTATTATTTGTAAAATAAGTTTTGTGAGACACCTGGAACTTGGATTGCTTATGGAAAAGGCAAAATAACATCAAAACAGATCATTTTATAACAAGTTATTCTGGAAATATGTATCTGATATTTAAAAAATTATTTGCAGTTATTTGAGGTTTAATGAATAAGATTATTGACTTTAAAAAATAACTCCAATGTGTTAATTATCTCTTTTACAAAGTCAACAAGTATATCTTCAAATGGAAATATTTTAATTTTGTTTCTAGTAGTTAAATTCACTTTTTGAAAAAAGTAAGTTGATACCGACCTATCATGTATAATATTTGGGCTAAATATTGGTCTAAAGTTCCTTGTTTTATTTAAGGCCAAAACGGTAAAGGCATAACTTATAGATGGATTGGTGTTTGATCATCAAATGTTATTGAGGACCTACTATGGGCACATTGCATTAAGCATGCTAAATATACTTCATTGTTTCAAATACCTGTCTCTGGTTCATCTAATTGATTATGCTATGATGTTAAATATATTGAGATTTTTTCAGGTCAAGACTAATTGCTGGAATTCATCCAGTATTGGAGATAGAATTGCAGGACTCAGCATCAAAGATGTAGTATTAAAATAAGGAAGCTGTGGGTAAGGTCGAGTGTACCACATGAGAGGGAAATATGGCCAAGGACAAAACACTGAGGAACACATCTAAAAAAAGAGATATCTTAGAGATTACAAGGACTGTGTCTTCCCCACCACATTCAGACCCTGTGGCTTCTCTTCTTCACAGTCCCACCCAGTTGGTTTGGTTCCCATTCTACATGCTCTGCAGAAGAGAATTCATTTAACCCTTACCTTCTTCCAATAGTATGACAGTGACTTAATGTCTCTTTCTTCAGACTGAAAACTCCTGCAGACCAGCTCCACATATCTTATCTACAGAACTGAATTCAGTGTTTTCCTCTCCAAATCTACTCCCCTTACTTTTACTCTACTTCCTTTTTCAGTTTTACTTAACCTAAATATTTAAGAGAAGTCCTAGACTCCTTCTTCCTCCATTTTTCATATCTAATCAGCCACCAAGTCATATTAGTTAAAATTTGATATTTGACACTGTTCTAGAATCTAGAACAGCAGTGTCAGTGATCACTAATTTCTTTAGAATAAATGATTGAAGAGGAAATTTATTACATTTTTTCTGACTCTGAGTTTCTTTCCTTGCCTTTTACCTCACCAGAATCCAAACCATGTTATTCTGAAACACTGTGTATTAAAGTCCCCTGATCCCAGTATCAGCACCTCCTCTACATCAATCCCCACACTGCTGCCTAGTGAGGTTTTTGAAATGGAAACACAATCAAACATCACCTCAGAATGTCACACAACAAAGTCTAGATTCTCTGGTGTGGGATTTAAGCCTGAAGGAGTGTAACAGCCTGCATTATTTACTTCCAAACTGCAATGGCAACTTCATCTCTTTCCTTTACAGGTAGCTTATGAGCTAATCGAAGTTCTCTAGAGGTGCCTTTTTTTTCTTTCTTTTTTGTGGGACTTGTCTCCTTGTGACTTTACTCCATGCTTTCTGCTCTGTCTGCTCTGCTTTTTTCATTTCATTTACCTGGTGGATTCCTATTTATCCTGTAAGGTTCTATTTTATGCATCTCTGTTCTTTGCGAAACCTCCACTCAGGCCCTCAAATAGAGTAGATATACTTTGTTTTCTTTATTACAATTATTGCATTATATTATAAATGATTTTTCATGTTTATCTCCCTTGGCAAAAGAAATACATTGATGTTTCTTAAATTTTGGTATTCCTGTCACCAATCATGGTGTGTAACACATAGTCAGAGTTTAGTAAATGAATAAATAAATACTATCCAAGACAATGAGAGTAGAGTTCTAATTTACATTTATTTGTTGTTATTAAATAATAATTGCTACTACATTGAGTACTTATTTTGAGTTAAGTATTCTACATATATCATTTTATTTAGTCCTTACTGTAACCTCGCAAGATACCGTTGTCTTTATTTTACAAATGAGGAACTAAGGCTAAAAGAAATTAAATAGCATATCGATGTCTTATGGATAGTAAATTGCAGGGATTTGAACAACAGCTGCTATACTTCATAGTTGTAATTCTAAACCATATACTCACGTGTGAACTACATAGCAAACATTAGTCATAATCCATCTCTTTTATATTAAAAAATAATATATGGCATAGTAATGGTGATTCATAATTCAAAATAATTAGTATATTGAGATATGTAGGCAGACTCTTCCCCCTGATTGCCACATAATTTTCTCCTTTATTTCTTTCTTCCCTCAAGTCATCTTCTCAGGAAGAATCTCCCCTGAAAAACCTTCGTAAAATAACAACCTCACCCCTTATTATGGCATTATCTATTCCCTTGCCTTGCTTCATTGTTCCTCATTCTTCTTCATAGCACTAGTACCTGGTAGTTTCCTATAGTTTATTTTCTATCTACCTTTGTGATTATGTAAGTTCATGGCAAACAGGGACTTTGCATTATCCCCAGCCCTAGTGCAGAGTCTGCCACTTAGTACCCATACAATGAATGTTTGTTGAACGAGTGAAAAACTAGTAACCATACTGTAGGCCAGTAGGTCTGAAATAAAGCAGATGCATTCTTCCATTTTAAAAATTTTACAAAAATCCAACTTTACAGTACTGTAAATTGGAGAGCCAATTTGTTGAAAGCTTTTATTTTGAAATAATTATAGATTTACAGGAATTTGTAAAAAAAAAAATAATAGTAAAGAAAAGTCCTGTTCATCCTTTAGTAGAGTAAATTTTTATTTTGCAAAAGAACTTAGAGCATGCTCCCCCATGTATGAAGATTCCATAGGGCACTTAAAATATAATTTTATTTGTGTGCATCTTTTCAAGAGAACTTTGAAATAGAACTCTAGAAGCAGTTGCACTCTATGGAACGCAATGCTTGATTCAGTAAAATGTACCAACTGAATAGACTCTACTTTGTATTCATTCACATTGTTATAAAATGCCAGTATATTTGCAAAAATAAATTTCACAGTTATTGTATTTGCAGCTGGTGGCTGGCAGTTTTCATGATCCTGCTTTCTTTAATGACTGTGATTAAATCGCCAAAAGTAATTCACACCATGGACCCTCTGCCTTCTCTCTCATGAGTAGTGTCCTCTGAAATAATTACAGCAGGAACAAATAGTAATAACTTCCTCATAGAAAGCTCTACAAAGGTGGGAATAATGTAGAAAGAATTCTCCATGGCATTTTCTTCACCTAGTCCTCCAGCTATATAACCTATAAAATGATTCTTAAAATATGTTTTGAAAATAACAAAATGTATTTGTTTTATATTTAAGTAATATTTTATACATGTCTTCTGTATTTTCTACCTAGTATTCAAGAAAATAAAATTACTTCATTGCCATGATGTTCTGCTCTAACTTATAAGAAAACAATCTGTCTCTTTGACATTGTTAAGGTAATGGAAAATATGGCCCATACTACCTCTTGTCCTTTAAATGTCAATTGTTGAAAAAAATATTTCTTTGCTATACAGAGATCCTTTTTAAAATATTTATCCAGTTGTTTTCACTCTTCTGCCTATTCTCTAATAATACCTTTCTGCAAGTATGAGAAAATTCATGAATCAGGAGCCTCTTATAATAAAGAATAATAGTTATTAAGGAAATCATGTTCCAGTGCCTTTAATTTCAGGTGTCAGTTTGATTGAGCCTGTGTTCTTTCTATGAAATGTAATATATGTGAAATGCAAAACCATTTTTAGTTACTACAGGCCACAGAAACCAATCAAATTATTTTACACAAACACATATTTTATGTTATGTGAAAAACATAGTTGATAAGAAAAAAAATGTGTTTTGTTCACTTCACTAAGACTTTAAAGTAAACTGTTCATATTATGGTAAAAGCCTAATTAATTGACATTCTTCAGTGTTAACTCGCTAGATTACCTTTGTGCTTTGTAACTGAACATTTAGTAATACACACGAGGAGCCATTTTTTAAAATGTGTGAACGGTTGAAATGTCATTCGTTCATACATTAACATATGTTTATTGAATCTTTTTGTTAGGAGCTAGAACTCTGTTAGTGATATATCTTCTTCCCTTAAATTTACAGTTCTTTTAAAGGGACGAAGAAGTAAACCATTGATTAACCATAATTATTGAAGCTTCATGAGCAGCCTGATTACCTTTTGTTAGCATGAGCTCAATCTGCAGACAAATAGCCAAATTTTGTGGGCATCCTTTGAAGATATATACTTTCCAAAATGACTTTTCCCCAGCTTTCCCAGCATTCAAGTCATCCTGAGAACACAGATTCCAGGCCCGTTCCATGGAAATTCTGATTCAGTAGGTCTGAAGGGGAACTGGGCCATGAAATTTATAAGTATATTAAGTGCCTCAGGCAATACTCATCTGGGAATTTTAAGACATAGATTGGCTATAAAGTTTCAGTTATGCAAGATGAATATATTTTAGAGATCTACTATACAGCATAGTGCGTATAAGTTAACAATACGGTATTGTGAATTTCCAAATTTGTTAAGAGGATAGATTTCATGTTAAGCGTTCTTATCATAAAACAAACGAAACAAAGGGACACAAGGCAACTCTGGGAGGTGGTGGATATGTCTATTACCTTGATTGTAGTGATGGTATCACAGATGCTTGCATATATCCAAACTTATCCAATTTCATACATTAAATATATGCAGTCTTTCATATATCACCTAAACCTCAATAAAGCTGTCTCTTTTTTAAAAAGAAAAAGAACTAGAGTAAAGCATATTGCATTTTTCACTTTCCATTCCTTTTTTAAAATTTCCCTTTGTCTACCTATAAAATATTTAGATCCATCTAGTATAGATAGAACATAGCAAAAATCATTACTGTTAATTAAATGTTAACTTGTTATGCACTATGGAACTTAGTACATCAAATCAAGTTACATTGACATTAGATAAAAAGTCGTAAGAATAAACAGGCAATCTTTAAACAGACAAGATAGAATAATAATAAAGGCTCTGCTTCTCTAAGAGGAATACTTCATTGCTTTCTAGATAATGTCCCAAGTGCTTAGCCATGTGCAGGAGGCTTTCCATGATCCAATACAGTCGTGAACACAGTACAGTCCACTCAACTGGGAACATCTTTTTGTGCCTCTAAAATGCTCTCAAAGAGGCTGTTCTCTCTGCTTCAAATGCTCTCTTTTCCTGATATGCCCAGAAAAATTTATCTCTCTTCTTTGAAATCCAACTTAACCACCTTTCTTCTAAGAAATCTTTAAACACCCCTGAGTTGATTGTTTCCTCCTTAGTGTCACACTATATCTTTTACACATCTATGTTATGTCATTGTTCACAGACTATAGTAACTTACATTTTTATATGCTACATCTTTACGTCTACCTTGTCTTCTAAATGTATAGGGTCTATGACAGCTCCTAGCAATTGAATAGTCCCTGGAATATAGTAGACATTTAATTTAACATTTATTAATATGCACGTCACTTGCAGTTTTAAAAAAATCATTGGACATTTTTAAAAACCAATATGATAATTTACCATAAAAGATCATCTTAGATTCATTTTTTAAATTAAAAACTTTTTTTGCAGTTTAAAAGTTAGATACTCATCCCATTTGTGACAATTTTTATATTCACTGTCTGTGTGAACACAAAGTCATCAACAATGGCAGAAAAGTTTCTAGAAATCTAGTGTCTATTTCACTGTATCTCTCCTATTAGGGACATTCTGAGATTGCAGTGTCATGTTAGAGAAAGTCCGATTCAGGTGACATAACATGATTTTAAAAGTAAACAAAAACTGATAAGGAAAGCAAAAGCTAGGAAAAGTAGGAAATTATTACAAGCTTTGGAGGGGGTTTACTTTTGAAAGGAGGTTTATCAGGCAACTTATTAAAACATAGGTCGCATAATTTATTAGTTCTTTGAGATTATTCATCAGGAATGTAAATGTTTATCTGAAGCAAAAGGAAATGAATCTAAGACAGATTCTAAAATATCGAACGTGCTAAATGAAAATACTACTTCTTTTTCTAATCAGGCATCTAAGCCAATATTTTACTTTACTCAAAAATAGTTTTTCTTGAGGAACTAGAAACATTTTATTAAATTATATTTAGTTGTTTCGAGGAGAATGTCTCAAATGCAAAGAATTAGAAAGTATATGAAGGATAAATATAAACATTTATCAAAATAACCAATACTGTGTTCCCAGTTTAGAAAGTTAGAATATTACACTGATGAGGTACTTAGAGCCTTGCAATAGTTAATTCAGGCAAAAGAAAAGCACCAGAATTTTCACTAACTTGAAAAATTTTTCCTGCAAGATAAAAAAAACGACTTTTATTAGTGGTGTGGAAGATTTGAAATATGTCTATTTCTTCAAAGAATCAAATTACATATAAATTTTACTCATTTGCCGTAATCAAATTGCTTTCTTTTATCCAAGGTATTCTACATTTATATTAATGTTTAAAGTTTTTTTAATTGTATAATGAGTCCCAGGTGAAGAATTAGGAAAATTAGGAAAATCTGCACTTGATTGATTCTAAGATTTGACTTAGCTGTAATTTGCATCTATTTTAAATTCTATTATAATACAAATGTAAATACAAATATAATACAAATATGAAATACAAAATATATTTCCTGTGGGTTTCAGTACACGTGCATGAAAATGTATGCATTTATGGAGGAGAGGGGCATTTAGAAGATTTTTAGGAGGGAATCTAAAGGCTTTGAGATCTAGCATTTATAATATTAGCTTATCTTTAAAAGTTCCATAATTAGCACATCTACCTCTATAAGGATCATTATTTCAACTGATAACAAGAAGTTTTTTGATGAAAATTATGAGTGCCTTTTTTATTGTATAGCTAAAAGGATTTAGAAAGGAAGTTGACAGGAGAAATAATGATCTTGATCAGAGAAAAATCCTGAAATGAAAAGCACAAATACTCTGAGAGATTTATTAAGAGAGAAACCTTAGTTCGAAGCCCATGTTTATATTCACAGTTGTTTTTACACAGACTCTTCCAGGCCATTTCTTCTTCAGTCAGTTATTTAATTCATTCCAGTGTTGGACTCTAAAAGTGCACCCATACTGAGTCTTTTTAGGCTGCAAACTTGCATCCACCCAGCCTTGGGAAGTTTCTTGATTTACTATTATAATTTAATTTAGTTACTGTCTGTTTAAAGTAGAAGAAAAAACACTTTTGCTCTTGGAAAGTTGGCTTATATATATTCTGTGAGTGGCATCTTAGATAAGAATGTGGTGGAATAGAATTACCTGCAGCAAATAATCCCAACTCTCCAACTCTTTGGTGCCTTAGACTCAAGGTTTTATAGCCAAACATATGGGAATTCTTTCTCTGGGACTAGAGAGAACACCATTTTCTTTCTTTCAGCATAATGTTCTATAGCAGTCATCTACATATACTTTTGTGCAGAGAATTGAATATAAAATGTGTTCTGAATAAATACTTGTTAATTGGATCCAGAAGTATTTAATTGCAAATGTTCACATAATATTCAATGATGAAGTTGTTTCTTTGAATCAGTTGTTCTTAGTGCTTTCTATATGATCTTATTCTCATTCACTGTTGATTGGTTTCAAACAAATATCAACATGAATTATGTTAAACAAATGATATTATTTGGTCTTCTTCCGAATATTATTTGGAATTAATTTATTACTATATATCCCTTCTTCTAACTTTAAGCTATAAGCACGGTCATTTTATGTCAAAATCAGAAAACTGAACTCTGACATGTTAATTTAATTTAAAGGAAAAAAGCTCTGAGACTCTGCGTAGCCAACAAAGTTCCCACACTTCACCACCCAGCTCTTATTAATAATTACTATAAACTGCGATAATAGAAACAATTTCATGAACTGCAGAAATGTGAAAGCTGGTTTACTTTATATTTCCGAAACTTTGGTGTCTTATTTCTGTAAAACAAATATAAGTACACTATTTTCCTTCTTGACAGAATGCAATGACTCCTTCCCTGTTAATTAGTGGTAATTCTGGCATCGATGGCATGGTTCATGAAGCTGTATAGCATTTTACTCCAACTTTAGTTTCTGCGACCCTACCAACAGACCCAATACTACTTCCAAACCCAATTTCCCAAATATACCACATTTTTCCTTAACTTCCTGTCTTTGTAAATGCTGTTACTTTTACCTAAAATGCCACTCCCTCTCCTCTTTTTTATTAGCAAATTTTTATTTATCTTTTCCAATCTAACTTAAAGATTCCTTTTTCTTTAAAGCCTTTTTACAAACCTCAAAGAGAATCAGTTTATCTCTCCTTTTGTCACTTTGTGTAATGAATTCATTCAGTGTTTCAGATGGTTAAGTATATCTTGGCTTAGTTGTTTATTTGTTTGTCTTGTTTCATTTTAATTTAAAATTTTGAAAGACCTCCTCTTCCAGAAACATTCTGTTTTATCAGACATTGTTTATATCTCTGCTTGCAGGACATGTTTGGAAATTTACAAGAAAAAGAAGAGACCTAATTGTTAAATAGAAATAGATAATTTTGAATCCTATAAAACTGAAAACATGTAGATGAATATACTTAGAATTTCTAAGCTCTCATAAAGCCAAGAGGAAAGTGGAATTAAACTTTATTTACTTCACTTTCAAATCCTAATCTTGAAATTTAGTATATAAATGTCAATAGGTTTGACTAGAAAAATGAGACTAATTTTTAGCAACTATATATTGTCCTTTAAAGTAGTAAGGTTAGCAAAATTTTTAGGAGAAACCTAGAATTCTAAGGGACTCACTAACCCAGATTTCAATACAAGCTAGGAAAATGTAAGACCCAATAATGTGGTTTAAGGGAAAATTAGCATATACACCGTAGGGTGATAATCTCTACTACAAATTAAGAAAACATAATACTCTCTATTACATCCCATGTTCCTCCCCACCCTAAATCCAAGAAAAGATTTTGCATCTGGAATAAGGAACCAGATCAAAGATAACAAGTGTACCCTTTTCACCTGAGCCAGCTCTTCTTTGACAAAGCAACCAAACCATTTAAAGAGAGCTCATGAGCTTCCGTCCTCTCTTTCTAACAATCTCTGGCCAGGGTTTTCCCCTATCTCATGAGCTTGCTGGGTCTTCAGCAGCTCCCCTCCTCCCTCATTTCATCCACCTCTATTTCTAATGTTTTGGTTCCTTAGTTTCAGGAACCAAATTATGATTTCTTGTACACATGCATTAATTTCCTCAAATAATGCTTGAGATAAAGCTTGGCTAGGTAGGCTCTTGTTGAATATTGCCCATCACAATAATACTCAGGCCCACTTAGGCTTTTCCTTCATTACTTAAACATATATACACACACACATATGAAGCTCCCATTTAGAAATTGGACCTGGAGATACTTATGAATTCTATAAGGTGTATTACATCATATTTTTTTCAAAAAATAGCACTACTCCTAGCTTCAATACAATTCAGTCACCTTTATAAATTACAGAAATATCAAATTGGAAGAATGTGCAAACTAAAATTTTCATATTACTAAGAATATTATAAGAAAAGGAGAATAAAGCCAGTGCGTTTCAAGGCTAAAAAAATAATATAAATCATGTTGGTAGACTCTTCTTTACCATCGGTCATGGTGACTGTTGAAGCACCCATATGAGTAAAATTATCCTAAGATGATAAAAATAAAGTCAGCATCAGTATTCAGGTCTTTAAAGAGAATGATATGATGATGATGATGATGATGATGAATGATAAAAGGAAATTAATATCAAATATTTATTGCAAACTCCAAAGTCAGTGAGAAGTTTAGCTATCATCTTCAAAAATATAAATAGACAAAAAGCAATGAAACTTTTGAGAAAATGAAGAGTGAGAATCAGCCATGTCACATGCCAAAGGAGACCTTTTCTAGCTATGACAGAATCACCTGCTTAGCTCAGGGATCCATAAAAAGAGGGCACGGTGGTGTGGGAGTTCCCAAAATTACAGTGGTGAGAACTCTGAGCCAACAACCACTAAGTTGTGACACCCCGTGTCCTCACCTGAGAGCCTAAATCCTCAGCTTCAAAAGAATATATGTTTAGTGTTCTACTTTCCTGGGTTCAGACTTTCTGCCACATTTGTTAAAATCAGTCACTATTTGAGTTATATTCCATACCAAAACAAGGAAAACTGGATACTTGTTTTCTTCTAGGTGTTTTAGAACTGATTTTGCTGACATTTTAACATGTATTTTAAGTTTAATCTCACCGGCTTACATTTCCTGACATTTGGGAAGCTAGTAGGTACTTAAAAAAAAGTAAAGGGTACAGTCTTGAATAGTTTATCACTATTCCTTTTTTCTATTCCTTTTGAAATTACATTTATAATCATAAATGTCTTTTATTTTATATACTGGTTTATTTATTCGAATTCCTCTTTTGACATTTCTAAGTTATAATGACTGTCTTTAGAAGTAGATATTTCCTCATATTTTGTGTCTTTAAAATGTGTGAAACAATAGTATACCTGCTTTGAATTTTCTTTTTCCAAATAACAGTCACATCTCCATACTTTTATTATATGATTTTATTTCTGTTAGTGGTAGCTAACTATAGTCAGAAAATGCTTTTCATACCTGAATGTTATACTATTAATTTTTATGTCTTTTATTTTTTTCACCTTTCTTCCTCTCCTTTGTTTTCTTCTTTCTTTTCTTCTATAAATATTAAGGACTTCCTGCTACGAGCAAGGAACTCTCTTAGGTTTTAAAGATATGAAATTAGGTAAGACTTATTTTCTACTCTTTAAAGTACCCTTTAAAGTCACTGGTGTTATTAAGATGAATTAACAGACAAACTTTGCAAGGCCTAGAAGACTCCCGATAATGGATTAGATATTGGTTTTGATTCGTGACCCATTGCTTCCATGCTAAACTAATTGCATTCACTTTCCTCTTTACTAATTTGCCTAAAGTAAAATCAACAGTCCAAATTACCTGTTCTTTAAATGAGAGATTTATTACTTAAAACCCATAAGACACTCGTTACAACCAGAAGCCCATCTATCAACAAACGCAGCATCCCAGATGTTCCTGCTCTGTGTGATCAGAATGGCATCCAAATGATAATAAAATCCTAGAAAAGGTATTCTAAGCAGAGGAAACAACATGTATGAAGGCATGGATAAATTTATTGCTCTAAGCACTGAACATATATTCAAGCAGTGCTCTAAGCACTGAACATATAGTATCCGGTTAATCATCTTAACAACCTTATAAGACAGTAGCATAAAGAGGCTGAGTGACCTATCCAAGTTCATACAGATAGTAAGTGGTGTGATCGGACTTTGAACTAAGCCCTCGACCACTGCTTTATATTGCTCCTAACCTTGGGAAGAAGATGAGAGAAGTAAGGCAGAGGGAGAATTCTAGGCAGCTTTCAGGTTTTGTTTTGTTTTTTGGCTTGGATGATATAGTGTCATTGATGAACACAGGAAAAATAGGAAATTTGGAGGGAATATGAATGAAATATTATAAATGCTGAGACTGTTCTAAGGGATATTCAACTGAAAGTAACAAGTAACAGTGAGAAATAAGGGTTTGAAACTCAGGGCCAGTCAGTCTGGAGATGAGATCAATAAAATGATGCTTTGGAAGTGTGGGAGTTAAAAACGAGTGTATATGGGAAAAGAAGATAACATCTGTGTCTTGAGGAACATTACCATTCACAAAGTAAATGAAGGGAAAGAATTACAGACGAAAAATAAGCAGTTTGAAAAGTAGAAGAAAAACAAGGAAACTTTGCACCATAGCATTGAAGACCTTCTATTTGTCTATGGTATAGTCTTTCTCCTGAAACTTTTGTGAGCAATGATCATTAAGAATCACTTTATTATTTAGTATACTATGAATACAGTATTAACCAAAAGCTGCAGAGAAGCATATTAACTTTTAAATTTATAATCTCATAACAGTATCAGAGGGCACAGAGCTTCCATTTAGTTATATCCTCCCCCAAGGTAAAAAAGAGAATGTTTTCTCTCATTCTTCAGGTCCCCTGGTGTTACTGATTATTTTCATAGAAGTTTTAAGTTCTTGCCTAATTCCATATTTTCTCAAACTTCCTTCTGTCATCTTTCTTCTTTGACTGAAATTTT
Organism: Pteropus alecto; assembly: GCF_000325575.1. Taxonomy (NCBI): domain Eukaryota; kingdom Metazoa; phylum Chordata; class Mammalia; order Chiroptera; family Pteropodidae; genus Pteropus; species Pteropus alecto. The sequence continues at coordinate 10,251,465 of NW_006494610.1, forward strand.
ATTCTTATTTCATCCACAGCTTCTAGCACCTTTTGCTCATCTGGCAAAATCACATTTCTTCATCATTCTTCTACACTTAGAATCTGATGAAAGTTATATTATTAGCTAAGAACTCAGCAAAGCAGAGTGGAGATTCAGCCACTGGCTTAATTCTGGTGAATTCTTCTATACTTCTCTGATTCAGCTGTTCTATTGATTACGAACCCCAAATGAAGTGGGGATAGTAGTTAAAATGAAAATAAGAATGGTAAATCACACAGGGTATATTTATGTGCAAACATCAAGTGTTTTAAAATTTAAACAACTTGTAGACAAGGATTTGGTGCTATTTAACATATTTGAAACCTCAGAATTTGTGTTAATTCAGTTATCTTTTTTGTACCAGATTCCCTCATCTCCAGCTCCCAGGTTACATATTAAATGCTTTGTTGGCTAATGAGTGTGAGTTATTAATAAGTAGACTTTACTGTGCAGCACTGAAAAAGAAGAGGATACGTATACATTTTAAATATGTAGTACACTCACACTTTTTGCCTTTGGTAGTAATATATAGAGAAGTGTCAAAACGGGTTTTGATCAAAATGTGTCAAATTCTTAGAAGTAAGGTAAACAATAAAGGCTATTGCCTTCATTTTACTTTCTCCTCCATTGTTTTATATGATTTTTCTATACAACTATTTTTTACTCATTGTGGCAGATGTACCATGAAGTTAACATAGTTTAAGATTCAGGGAGCCTCTACTTGCATGGGCCCTGGGAAAGAGGGCCTAGCAATATGCTTTTGTAAAAATTGCAAAGGATATTTTAATTGCAATCCATGAAGACTGCTCTCTCTTTCCTCTCTCACTTCTTTGTTGCATTGCCCCTCAGGTCAGCTACCAAGGGAATGACCATGGGAATTTTGGGAATCTAGGTGAGAAGAAGTTAAGTTGAGAAAGCTGTGTGTCAGGACACAGTCTTTTTCCAGGATCCAGTCTCTAAAATGTTTAAGTGTGTTATGTATTATCTCCAATATCTTTTCTGTATTCTTTGCCTGAGTGTTCAATTTTTCATGAATCCTACTGTTTGTTCCTGGGAGAACTGCCAACAGGGGTCCAATTAAGGTACTGTCTTCAATATCATTAGCATATTATTTAATTAAAGATTATATCCCTTTCTGGTAGAAGGAAAGCTTTCATACTTCACACAAGCAACCAACTAAAGAGTTCAATTGGTTTTCTTTGTGTGAGACTTGCCATAGTTTTCTTGTATCATTCCTCGTGTTCTTAAGGGTTGAGTAACACTGGAGTCTAAAAGAGAACAACTCATGTGAATGGATGCCATTGTTTTGATTGCCATGGTCTTGACACTATGAATATGATCCAAGGTGGGTTAAATATTTGATTGCAGTCAAATTAATTGTTTTCAATGTTGCTGCAGATTCTTTGCTTATACTGACTGACACACTATTAATTGGTACCATGATTTGGTTTGACAGCAAATAATTTTATTATAAAATAATTATATTTTAAAATCTGAATGATATAGTGGCATGAGGTGAACATAGTCATATAGTACATTAGAAAGGTTATTTTATTAGCCAGAAGTTTAAGAGTATTCATATTCCTTTTTAAAAAGTAGTATGATTAGTCCCAGGCTGAGTATAATTCATTCAACATATGAAAAACTGTCTAGGAAAGCCGAACATCATTTTGGAACAAGTAGTATAGCTTTTGCATTCATATCTAGGGGAAAATGAGAATTCAGAGAAAAATACAAATAACAACTATAAAGTTGTCTGAAAAGAAATGAAAAAGTAAATATTATGTTAATAATTCCCATGATTTCACATTGGTTTTATACTACCTATAAGGTTTGAAAATATGTATACATATATGTGGTAAATTTGGTTAGATCATTTCACTGAATTTTAGTTTTCCTTATTGCTAGAATGTAAAAGAAATTATTTCATTGGATTTCCATCTGTTCCTTATGTGCTGAGAAAATAGAAAACTAGCAAAATATAACGGAAGAGTACATATCCTCTGGCACTAACATATTTTTCTGTCAAAGAATTGCTTGTTTCCTGAAAGAATAAAATTTGAGTAAATGTCAGAAGAATTCTTTTTCCTTAAAACAACTTACTTTTTGTTTGACAAGAACTGATAGTTTAATTTCCTGTATTGTGATTAAGAGCACTCTTACTTCAATAAAAGCATATTTCATTTGAGTCTGGCTGTGTCTATATAACACAAAACAAAATTGGTGAATTCATGCAACATTCTAACCATTTCTGATATCACTTTACACCAAAATAAACAAAGTGCTTGCTAGAATGCTTCTAAGAGGTTATTTTGTGCTTCCACTTCCAAGGAAGAAACATCAGTTTCATTATTGTTTCTTAATAATGATGAGATTATGTTAATAATAATATTTATTGGATGGCATCTATTTTTAAACTCAGCAGAGATCGTCAGTACTATGGAGGGAAAAACAATACTCTTTTTCTTTTGAAAGCACTCTAGCACACACTTATATTCACTACATTTAATGTATTGAGCACTCTATAATATTGTTTGATTTCCAAATGGTAAACTTATTAAGAAGAAAATTGTACAATTAGATTATGTGGTGTGTTGATCTGGATTTTTCAAATCACATATAAAATATAGGATGACTTTTTCCTTCAAATCACTAACGGAACAGAATTAAAATTGATTTAACTGCTGCTCATTGGATTTATGGATTACCAAGGTGTTCTCTTTCAGAATTCATGGAAATACCAATGGTAAGGCTAGGGTTTGAGGTGTTCCTATAATGCTGCTGAATCTTAGCTGATCGATGCACACTCCTGCTTAATTCATCTTGTGACAGATGTCGGAATTAGCAAGATGGCTGCTTGGCTTTAGGTTTGCCATCTGTTGTGAAGCTAATTGATTTTTCTGTTTTAAACAAGGAACTAAAAGAATTCTAGAATTTTCTGGGACACACAGAACTTGGATATAACTTATCCTGACTACATATTTATTTATTTATTCAACAAGTATTTACTGAATTTCTATTCCGTATCTGTCCATGTTTGTATGCTGAGGACACAGTGACAAACAAAAGTGACAAAGCTTATACTCTTGTACAGCTCAAATTCTGTGGGGAAAAGATACAATAAAAAAGAAATATGTGATAAAATTAATGTGATTAGTGTTATAAAGGAAAATAAAGTTAGACAATTGGATGAAAAGTGATAATTCTTCATTGGTAGAATGAAGTTACAGTCTTAGATATAGGATGGTCAAGAAAGTCTTTGTGGAAACGAGATTTGATCAGGTATCCAAATGAAGGAAGGGTGAGCCAAGACATTTAGAGTAGTTGGGTATTCCAGGCAGAGAGCAGAGCAAGTGTGGATGAACTAAGGAGAGAGCATGCTTTATGTGTTTAAGAAATAGCAAAGGGATCAGAGAATCTGGGCTGGAGTGGGAGATGGGAAGACACATATGAACTAGATTAGAAAAGAAGCCAAGGACCCTCCCAAAAATGCCTTGTAGGGAAGAGTTCTGCAGTTATATCTAAGGTGATAGAAAACATAAAAGGAAGGTTTTGAGTAGAAGATTCTGTTGTGCATTTTTTAAAGATTCCTGGCAGGTGCTCGGAGTATGTATTGGAGTGTGGACATGCGGTGGCAGCAGGAAAGCCAGACAGAGAGCACTTATGGTGGACTTGAGTGACTGCAATGGAATTGGTGGAAATGGGGATTAATTAAAGATTAACAATAATGGCTAAGAGAAATTCCCAACACAAACTGCATGATAGAATCATCTAGGGAGATGTTTTAAAATATTGATGCCTACCTCCTCCCCAGATCAGTTAAATTAGATCTCTAGGATTGTGACCATGAGCATTAGCAGTTTTTAAAAGCTCGCAGGTGATTCCAATGTTTAGTTAGGGTTAAGAACCCTTCCTTTACATACATTATATAATTAAAAATGTACAACAATTTTATGAGGAAGGTAATCTCACTTTGACTATTTAGTAGATTAGGGAACTGAGGATTATAAAGGCTAAATACCCAGCTGGCAGTTATGTAAGGTAGGATTACTTTTCAAGCATTTTTATTATGTGATATTCGATACATACAAAATAATATCTAGTAAATGTTAGTCAAGTTATTTCTATATGCTAAATCCTGGGAACATCAAACAGTCTACCTATGTACACAGGTGAGGCATATACTAGAATTTATTTTCTGATATTTTGTTTTGTCCTTCTTTCTCTTTTCTGGTGTAAAATGATTTTTGAAGTATCATTTTGCAAGGTAAAATTTGATTACCTTTAAACCTGATTCAGATGCATTACTCTTAATGGCTATACCTGTTCATTTTCTGACTTCAAGTTTGGGATTTTGTCTGTGTCTGGGGATCGATTTCTTGGCCATTATTCAAAGAACACAAAGAAGAAGAAATAACTTTATCAATTTAAGTACATATAATCAACCCAAAACATCTCTATTCACTCTTCTTCAACACTCCCCTGCATAATACCTATTAAGCTACAATTCTTGTGATGTTTTTCCTTGTACTATTTCCTGGTGCTTATTTTGTCCCAATTACAATACATGAAAATTTTGAGAGTGTCATATGGCAAAGTGTTTTGTTTTCTATTTTAAATGCAAACTCTCTACCTGTTGGCTACGCATCACTTTTAATTATGATAGAAGCCAGAGGTTGTCTGGGGAAGCCAGCTCCCTGGAAGGAAAAGCTCTAATTTGTAGTGTTTGCCAATTCCTATGGTGTAAATACTCCCAATATGACCAAACTTAAGCTACCGTGTCATCAGTAAACACAGATTTGGAAAGAAATATGCAATAATACATCATTTTATAGTATCTCTACCATGCAAATGCAATAGACATAAATATCCTTGAGTATTAATAATAGTAAACTATAGTAAAATAAGTATAAATTGATGAATTTAAATATTTATCTTTTTAAATATAATTTAAATATGTTTATATAATTTAATTTTTAATAATGGCTCTGTTTAACACTAGCTCTCGAAATTACTGAAAGTTTAAAGATTGGCTGTCATAAACCAGTGTGAGCTACCACACCACTGTCTCTGCCCCCTTTGATGTTGAAATTTCAAGAGAGGGGTTGAAAACGCCTCTAGGAACAGTGAGATTACTACCAATGGAGGAAGAATCAAGTCAGAGATTCTACAAGGAGATAAACAAATTTCTGAGCCTTCAATCTGAGTAACAGAAAACACATTTTTTTTCACATAAATTAGAAAGAGTGATTTTCTTTTCCTTCAGAAGAGTGCTTTGTACATAAAATTATATAAATATGTTTAAGTAAGTCGAACTTAAAAGTTCTAATGTATGGCGCTGCCAGTCAAATGCACTGGAGATGTATGTGAGTGTTTTTAGCTCAGTTATACTATGAATTAAATAAGATTGGGTCAATTGATCTGGAAACTCAACTGACATTTATAAAATATGGTTTTTGAGCAAATATTTTGGGTGCTTCTTACTTACAGATGATTATTTGAAACAAAACTACTTATTAAACTGGCTATTTGTATTAGTTATTATTATCTTTTTTTATTTTTTATTTTTTATCATAGTCAGTGGAAATGGCACCAAAGAGATGATAAACATCTTTGAAAATACAACTTGCCATACCAAAGTAAAGATCATTATACACTAATTGGTAAAAGCCTAGTAGTAAATTGACTGGATACACGGATATGTCATTCATAATATAAAACGCAGCATTTATAACTATTTTACCCATTCAGATAATGGGTTTTCAAAATCATTTTCCATAGATTCACATTATATTTTTATCTTGTGGTATGTGTTTATTTAAATTATATTAAACTTTGTTTAACCAAACTGATTATTCATCTTAACTTCACTGTATATCTTGCTTGTATATCTTATATTGTTCTGACAAGTTTTGAAGATAAGTGCTGTAAACTCTAGGTGGAACAACTAAATGGGATCCCAAAGATATTCTAAGTATACCAGGTGCTGAAATGTATTTATATAAAAAGCGAAATAGCTTCTGAAACATAATAGAGCTCACAGAAATGCAAGAAATAAATGGTATACTTCATAAGCCTATTTGCTGAGTGAGAATGAGCTTCCAAATTTACTTGATTTGTCATATAGATTGACAAGCAATTTTATTCCAGACTTTATTTTGAGAAGTTAGTTCTTACTGAAGCCTAAAAACCTGAGTTTAAAAGAATCACCTTTTTTTTTTCTTTAGTTTAAAACATAGGACAATTGATTGAAAAATATTTCAAGTACCAAATACTCATATAATTTAGTATATTCATTCATAATGCATAAGTATTTGAGGAGGGTTAGATTAGAAAACAGATTGATTAGAAATAAATTAATTTCGTTTAATTCAAACAAAATAATTTGTTTAATTTGAACATATTTTTTAAACAAAACTATTAACCTTTAACTCGATAATACAGAGATTTCCATACCACTATTTCTGCTAATGAAACCAAGTGAATCAAGTTGACCATACTCTTTCAACCTTTGGAATATGAAGATCTTTAGTGCATATAATGTTTTGAGTTGAATAGCAGGCCTTTAGAGTCTTTGCCTTTATTTTATACCTAAATTGCCTGCATGCATTTTCTAGAACTGATAAACTGTCAAGTAAATCATGAAATGTGGGCCTTTAGGCTAATTTATAGCACTACTGTTTTCTGTACTGAGTAAAGCCCCTTTTTTTTTTTTTTTTTTTTGAAGACTCCACATAAATGTTTTAAAAAACAACTCTGGTTAATGTGTTCTTTTTGAGTTCTTTATTTTACAATCTTAAGGAGAAGTTTGGTTAAAAGGAAAAATGCTTGGAAAAGACACAATTCAAGCAGTTTTCTATTCATGTAAGTGCTCTGTTTCAGTATTTTGAAGATTTTGTTGCTTGAGTTAAAAATTATTAACTAATATTGTAAGTAGTAAAAATATATCGACTTAAATAGTAATGCAGAGATAAAGTCTAATGTGTGACCTTTACCCCAAATATTTTCTTCCTATTACCTCTCATTTTGGATATTTGAGTTCAGAATATTTTCTAAAATATGACAGTGGATTTACTGGTACTTTATGTTTTCTTAATTTACATGTCGATATGCTTATCATCTTTCATCAATCTGTTTTCTAATCTTAAATTTAAACTGATTTTATAGAGATTTTATGAAAATTTTTACATTTGTATGATGAACTTATGAATGAAATGAGTTTCTTATGAATTATGTTACTATCATTCATCTTAATAAATTTAAATATAAGTTTTACAAATAAAAGAGTTGTTGCAAATGAACATAAAGGCTCCAATTATATCCCCTCAGGAATTTCTATTTTTAAATTCTAGTCCCCTTATTGCTATGCCACCCTGAACGTGCCTGATCTCATCTGATCTCGGAAGCTAAGCAAGGTCGGACCTGGTTAGTACTTGGATGGGAGACCACCTGGGAAGACCAGGTTCTGTAGGCAGAAAAAAAAAAATTAAATAAATTCTAAACCCAATAGTTTTTTCTATTTTAAGGATAAAAGGTCTTTTTTCATTAACTACTCTTTTATTTCCCAAAAATTTGGTTGGAAATTTGGTTGAAAACTGAAGATAAAGTATTCCGGTAATGATTTCATATCCCAATTTTTGCATTTACTGACCCTGTAACCCTGTAAAATGACTTAACTTCCTTGAGGCTCTAGTTATCTATAAAGAGAGGGTGATAATCAGGAGACACTATCTATGAAAAGTGATTTGAAATTCTAAAGTACTTTACAAATATTACTTACATTTTTGAGGTTAAGTCCAATTGGTAAAACAATAATTATGTTGCAGAGATGAAAGAAGAAACAAGTCAGAGTTAGAAGCTGCAGGGGAGAAGGATGTTTTTCTGTACAAAGACCTATACGGTACCAGTTCATTAGTCTCTGTTCATGAATAATGGCCACCTACGGTGATAGAGCCACTCACAAAACAGCTTTTCTTTTTCCAAATGGATTAAAGAAATGAAACAGGAAATATATAAGTAGATCAGTGGATATCAAACTTTAACATTATAGAATCATCAAGAAGCCTACTTAAAACATCAGTTGCTGAACCTCACTCCCAGAATTTCAATTCAGTATGTCTAAATGAGGCTGCAAAATTACAGTTCTACAAAGTTCTCTGATGAACTTGGAGCTACTGGTTCAGGAACCACATTTTGAGAGTAACTTATTTAGACTGTAAATAAGGAGAAAGTTAGATAGTTCCAGTTGGTCATTTAGTAAAAACTTTGCTAGCATTTGTTTGATGAAAAGAGACTATTTTGGATTAGATGACAGGACGGCAATTACTGATTGGGTCCTTAAAATACAAGAGTCACCATATAATTTACCATTAGAAACATATAATTTAGAGTTCAAAGGGAATTTAGAGTTAATCTTCATCATTTTCCAAATGAGAAAATGGAAGCCAAAAGGAGATCAGTGACAAATAATTACTGAAAAAAATTACATAATTATAAAAGTCGCACAGAAAGTTTCTGATAAAATGGGGCTGGAATCATCCACAGAGTGCTCACTCCACTCCCAGAGATGCCTTTAGACAGCATATTCCTCTTATTTAAGCAGGCAAAGAAATAGAGGAAGCATGAACTGCGGAGATTTACTGTTGCCTAGATACTTGTGGGGAGATGGGCACAGCACATTGTGGGGATTTCTCATAGTCAGTCACATTGGCTCTAAGAAATTAAGATGCCGATTACATCCATGGATTTTTCTTTCCAATTATGCAGTTAATAAATACTCATTAAAGTTGTCAAGAATCAATTAACTTCTCATTAATGCAACCTAGGTTAAAGAAGAAAAAGAATACAAAGTCTATTTATCTTTAGATTGTTCTGGATTTCCACTTAACAGTATTTAAAATATTTGTCCCCCTAACTGGGGCCTCACCTGCCTAATTGCTTAGTTTCAGTTGGTTCTCATTAATATGTAAATCACCTTGTTCACATTCTAAGGTGGAGTAAAATATGTCTGCAGAGGATGTGCAAGGGTAGGATGAAGAATTGCTTTGGGCAGTTTGTTGATGCAAATACACGACCGCTGCTCTTTTATATTCACATCTCAGGAGAAGCTGCCTTATGAGATTTCAGGCAATTGTATTTTTGCTGTTCTACAGCAGTAGATTGGTTTGTTACCCTTAAACAGAATCAATCAACTGGAGTCAAGTCATTGGGTACAGGATCAGCAGGCAGAGTCTGTCCTTGAGTCATGATGCCAGAGAGCTGAAATGTGTTTTGGTAAAGGTTTTATGTGCTGGGCTGAAAACTAGCTTCTTGCTAGAGCCAGTAGTGATTTATACCCAGCAGATGGTAAAGACTACTGATTTAATTTAGTTTTACTCCACAACTAGGAGAAGAAAGGTAACTGGTTTAAATTAAAATTTAAAAGTATCTGTATATTTATATACATAGAAATGTGTAAACATATTTTATACAAAATACACACACACTTATCAGATTTCTTGCAATAGAGATTCCAGGATGCCCTCTGGGCTGTCGTATAAGAGTGCTGGTTTTAACACTGGCCCATGCTCTTTGTAAAGGCCCTTGCTGTCTCACTTAAAGTTCACATGAGATAAATAGCATGAAGCATTGTCATTTACAGCCCCACTGTAGTGTAAAGCTTCAGGATGGTGAAAGAGCCTCTGTTGGATCTAATCAGTCTTCTTGGAGCATCATTAGCCCTGTATCCTGACTAATTTAGTTTACCTACTTTAGAGAGTGATATTCTAATAGGAATAGCATCTCGTTGATTTTTCCATTTTAGATGAATTTTCTTCACCAAAATTCTGAGGCCCTTGTAAAGTACAATCAGAAAACACATTTTAGGCTTATAGTATATGCCAGACCAGAGTGATGAAAATCATGTTTTTGGAATCCAAGAAAGAAGCTCTGAATCTGCTATAAAGACATGCATATTATACCAGATAATCAAAATTAACTACCATTAACTCCCTTTGGGACTCTAATATCTTGATCCAACATACTTTCCCAGTGTATCTTTTATGGCACCACTCTGCATTATTGCTGCCATGGGTCATGTGTCTTCCTCCCATGCAGAAGGCAGTGGGAGCCAGGCTAACTTATCAGGGACTGATAACTGGACATTTTTGGCAAAATGAGAACCAGTAGAGTTTCCAGGGACTAGGCCTCTTTAAGTCCTGCTGTTTTATTATAGCACAACATCTGGCAAGAAGTGAAACTGATGCAAGACAGGGCAAATTTCCCTGTGTCTGGTGGACACCAAGCCCTCCATCGAGAGAAGAGGGTTCTTTGGTGGAGAGTGTAGAAAGAATTCAACACACGCGCCAAAGTTAGAGTCAAAAGGAAAGTTTATTAGGAAAGGGGTAACACTCCACAGATAAAGCTTGATCTCCTCTCAGAGACAGAGAGTGAGAGAAACCTGGAGAGTTCTGGGAATTCAGTATACAGATATATCATTCTTTAGTTCCCATTTCCTTTAATATGGACATACAGTGAAAAGGGGGGAAGGGGCAGACTATGTAGCCTGAAAGGCCTGCTGGCAGTTCCCAGCCCTTAATCCATAGGTTCCCCATGGCTTTAGCCACAGAGAATGAATGATCTTATTTGTGTAGGGTGCCACTTAAAGACTATATTGTTCCTGTTTCCTCTTCCTTTGGTGTGGGGAAATGGGTTGTTAGCAATCCCAGCAGAAATCTTCCTTTGTTCTGAAGGTGTCCTCTGTGGCAGGGCTGCAGGGCTGATCAGCATATTGCAGTCTCTGAATGTAGCTTGATTAACATTTTAATTTTCTTGACTCCTTTCTGCATTAAAAGGACTCCTTTGTACATCTCAGCCAGCATACCTCAAAAGGCAACAAGAATGCTTTTTAAATTTATAGAAATGTGTACCTTAAAGATGAATTTTATAAACGGTTTTGGCTCCTTGAAGAGGACGTGCTTTTCATTAAAATAATGATATTATTTTAGATACATATGAGCACTGTGATTGAAATAGAGTTCATAATATTACCTTCATTAGCATTTGTTTGCTGGTAATTAAAGCCACGTGGATACTGAGGCATGAAATAATTGCATGTTGTTTCCCAAGTAGGTCTTCTATTATTTACCAGTGAAACTCTATATCATAAACTGTCTTAAATAAACCACTACTATTATTTTCCATAAATATAAACTGTTATCTTCCACATGCAGGAAACTGGGCTAAGCACTGAAGAACAAATTGGGGATATTCAGTCATCTATAGCATTTCATACTTTAAAGAGCTTACAGTTTAATTGAGTGAACCCAGGACCAGCTACATAATTTACAAGGTTTAGTGCAAAATGGAAATGTAAGACTCCTCATTCAAAAATTATTAAGAAATTCAAGACAACAACAGTAGAGCATGAAACCAAGCATAGAGTCCTTCTGAATGCAACTGTACAAATCACATACAGCCATGAAACTGCTCTAAATGAAACAAAAATGTACATATATTGAGCGTTTCTGTATGATAGATGTAATGTGCTAAGCTTTTTGTTTTGAATGATCTCATTTAATCCTCACAATGCTACCCACAGTTTACTGAAGAAAAGTGAGGCTCAAAGAGGTTGAAGATGGGTCACATAACTAGTGGGATTGAACTTCAGATCAAACTATAATCAAGCCCTTATTTAGAGTATATGACATACATATAAAATTGTAACAACCTATGAGGTACTAAATACTAAATGTCTGAGTATTATATTCAGTAAAGATTTTAATTAATTGATTTTAAGAAAGTCAGCTCATAAAAGCTATGATATTGCACAACCTCTGAAAAATTCAGTTATCATCGTGTAAAATTAAATCAATCAATAAATCAGCCAGTGTTGGTGATGTGGGAAATCACTAGTGTTATGGCGCGAACGATTCTGAGACCCACGGAGCCAATTGAGATTAATTATGAGCCTTTATTAGCCGGCCGGCGACTGACTCTCTACCACGCAGGGCTAGAGGAGATCAGCCCCGAGCTTTCAGAGCAGGCAGCTGATAAAGCTCAAGACCATATCCTGGTGGTCTCCTGAACAAGCAAACAGATTACAGAAGTGGAAGTTGGCTTTTAGCATATCTTTGCCTGGAACAACACCCTTAATTAACAAGTAAATGGATTACAGAAGCAGACATTGGCCATCTACATATTTTATACAATACACTTCCTAAACCACACACAAGCAAGTAGGACAACTTCTGATATCTAAAGATATTTCTTCCCTGTAGCTGACTTAGCTAGTTTGCTCACTTGAAAATTTTCCACCCTTAACAACTAGTACTTTTGATTTGATACTGTAGGAAAAACTGAATTTTAAAGATTTTAATTTTTTGTTTTATTGTCTTAGTTTCTGACAGCTCAGCCAATCGTCTTCTTAAAGCTGCCTTGTACAAAATGATGTGGGATTAAAACAAATCTGATTAATACTATTTTCCTTGACTGCAAGCTTCAACCCTTGCCCCTCAAAAGCTCCCTCAAGTACTGGTAAATTCTTTTCTCCGTAGCTAAAGTTCAGTTTGCTAGGATGGAGTAATATTATTAGTATCTTAAGGACAAAACCATCTCCAAATAGTGTTAGTTTTTGCTGATTTGCTTTGTGAGCACACAGTTGGTTTATATACATAAGAAAATTTTTCTCAAAATGATTTACTTGGATGCACTTGAATCATGTCAATTTTATGCTTATACTTAGTAAGCATTCTATCCTGCATTTGTCAAAAACCTAACAGATAAGTACTGTATTTGATTAGAATTCATAAGACAATAAAATTCTTACCTCTTCATATCAGCTTGGAATAACAAAGAAAGCAGATCATTATTCTGCTGAATTTAGAGAATCTTAAAATAAATCAGTGGATGAAAACACATATTCTAAGTTAATGTTTATGCCACTCCCTAAAAAACGATTTTCTGAAGTTAACAGATATACTTGGATTAATTTCTAGTGCCAGAAAGTAAGGAAGCACTCAAAAAATACAAAGATGAAGATGTGTCAAAGGAATATAGGAACCAACCAAAAGAGTTCTTAATGGCCAAAGATGGAACATTTTGAGCACTACAATAAACAATGTGTTATTGGACTATAACCCAAAGTATGAAATAAATGATTGAGTTAATATTATATGGAGATCAATTGACAAATCTCCATACTGAGGAAAATCAAGTAATTTATGTATATATTCTACCATCAAGGATAGGGAGCATAATTCTATACTCTATAAATCTGGGGTGCACATGGCACCTTCCTCTAAAAAGCATGGCATGGAAAGCGGGGGAAGTTACTTCACAGGAGAGAAAACTGATAAATACTTTCTCAGCTAAATATTTAAGGTTAACATTATCAGTGATAACTCATGAAATAACATGCAGCCTTGATAGCATGTGATATGAATGGCACCTACCTCTGCGAACTTCCTTCCTAAAACTCATAACTCCATCATAAGCATAAGAAAAACATCAGACAGATTTGAATTGAAGGGTGATCCACAGAACACTTGGCCAGTTCTCCTCAAAACTGTCAAGATAATCAAAAACAAGGAAAGTCTGATAAACTGTCACAATCTAGAGGAGCTGAAGGAGACATGATGACTAAGTATAATCAGTATACTAGAGCAGAATAAGAACATTAAGAATAAACTAAGCTCTGGATACATAGGACAAACTGGGCCTAAGATCATCTCTATCATGCAAAAACAGCATTAGTATATATCTAATGTTAGGATTCAACCTCATAGGATATTTCAGTGGAGATGTAATATTGAGTACTGTGCCAATGTTTTCTATTATGGACCATGAAATAAAATATCATAAATAAGACTAACTCTTTAAGATGGTATTAATTTTTAAAAAATTGTATCTATTAGTCTGGTTTTAACACATTAAAAATGATACTCACTTTAGGAATTTATTGTTCAGATAGAAGTCACCTGTTAGCAAGTCAGAGTGCTACATTTTATTGAAGATACATATGATAAAGTTTTAAGTTCCCTAAGTTGTCTAACTAATGAGCATGAAGCATCTCTTTTTGTCGACCTAAGTTAATTTTATCGCTTTATTGCTTTCCTGGCAAGGCCACATCCTCTTTTAATAGGCCATATATGTACAGGGAGTTCCTGTCTTATAAATAAATGGTTAGTGTTTATATGTACAGGGAGTCCCCATCTTATAAATAAGTGGTTAATGTTATAAAGGCTCATTTGAAAGTTGGTAGTTTAGATCTCAAGATGCATTTTTTCACAGATTCCATTTTATGAACACTAGATAAATTTACGGGCAAGTCCAGCTAATTATGTTTAGTTGTGTTTGCTATAATTCTTTAGTTGATAAGATAATTTTATTGTACAAAATTGGGAAAGTAAGAAAAAGTAAAAATAACATGCATGTTATCAATCTATTTTTTCCTTATTTCTATGAATGCATTTTTACAAAATCGAAATCATTTCACATATTTTTTTTTAACTTGCTCTATTCATCTAACATTTAAAAATATTGCTGTTGTATTTGGGAGGTTTGTTGCCATTAAAATTTTTATTTAAAAAAATGATAAGATATATAACAATATAGTACAAAAAGTCAGTGATAAGGGAATGTCTTGTAAAAGAGCACTGGATAACTGCCATCTCCAAGGCCCCATCCCTAGAAACAGCCTGTTTCAATTTTTTGCTATTCTCTAAAGTATTTATCTTCACATTTTGAAGCAACATACCTGTAATGCAATTTATTTTTAAATTGTTTTGAATGAAAAATAATCAATAATAGGTTCAAATGGTATAAAATTCAAGCTCTATATTCATTATATGGTAGAAATATTCTTTCTACCACTGTCCTCTATATTGTCCAGAAGTTTTGTAAGAAAGCAGGTAAGGTTTTTGACAAGTTAAACTATTCTTACATTTGACTGAATTTGGCTGGGCATAGAATTATAGACTGAAATCATTTTCCTTGAGAATTTGGAAGGTATTGTTCCATTATATTTAAGCTTTCACTATATCAGTTCTTTGCTGTTTTTATTCTAGGTTTTGTATAAGATCCGTTTCCTACTTAGAAGCTTTTAGGATCACCAAGGATAAGCTTTCTTTATTTTTGGTGATCAAAAAATAACACAAAGAAGTACTTTGTTTGCTTCTCTGTATTTATTCATTTAGCTGGGCAAAAGATGGGCCATGAAGTCTAGAAACATATCTTTCAGCTAGTATTATATATAGTGTATATTTTATTATTATATCTATTCTTTTTAGAAATGCTATTAGTCAGCTGGTAGGCCTCATGTTGATTTTTTTTATTTATTTATCTTTTTAATCTTCTTATTGTCTAATTCTTTGTCCTTTTTTTGTCCATAGACATTTTCTCAGTCTTATTCTCCAACTCTTGTTTGAATACTTTATGTCAACTGTCATAATTTTAATTTCCAAGTTCTTATTCTTGTTCTCTGTTCCTTTTGTCCCTTTTCTTAACAGCATACAGTTCTTGTTCAGTGAATGCATTATAGTCTGTTATCTCTCTTTGGTCATGAACTACTTTATTTAAATACTTTCTTCTACTCCTACATTGTGAGACACCACGAAGTGACTATAAACTCTGCATAAGAAAGCTCAGGGACCTCCCTGAAGGGCAGTGTGCTGGACAGCTGACTTTACCAATGAGGATCTCCAAATTACAGTACATGTAGGTCTTTTCTTTTGATTAATTCAGAATCTATGGAAAAGGACATTCCTTTTTGCCTACTGGTACCCGAAGCTAGGGGGAAAAAATGGGGCTAGAAAGTCAGTTTTTCCATATAGTATAAAAGATTTAATTTAATCCCTATTTTTTCAAGTCCAACCTCTTATTTTTGATACACCGTGATGCCTGGGTGCCCCGGGTGTACAACCTTTCTGTAGAATACACCTCAAAATTTCTCCTTGGTATGAGGAGTGGTAGTTGTCAGCAGGTTAATGGAAACTTGGAAAATTCTGATACAGATTTTTAAACAGTTTCTTTGATTCTGCCACACCTCACCCCCATCTTCAATGTAGTCAGTTGATCCCAATCATTCCAGGGTGAATTGATTGGCTTCTTATTGGTAACCCTGCCAGCAGACTCTTAAGTTTGGCCTTTATTCTGCCAAGTAATTTAGCAATACTCTGTCTGCTTTCTCTCTTCATACGTTGTATTTAGATTTAATGTGCACTGGATTTGTTTGAGTGCAGCAGACACATATTTAGTCTCTGAAGTCCCAATGAACATATATTGATCATTTCTATCATGTGATTACATATTCCTCCAAAACACATATACAAACACTCATACATACACAGTACTCTAGTTCTATTACATGGATGGATGACCATAGTTTATTTGGCTAAATCCCTATGGTCAAACATTTAAGACTTTTACATGAAGTTTTCTATTACTATATACATAACACTGAGATAAAAATGATCTCATACATAAATCTATGAATATATACATGATGATTTCTTTAGGTTTAATTCCTAGCAGAGAAATAAGTGAGTCAAGTTAATGAAAAATTTAAAAGCTTTCAATATAAATTGCTAAAATTGTATCCTCCATACTCATTAATATGTTATCAGTTTATATAATTGTAATGAAAAAGGCTTTCCATTTTCTTACTTAACAAAAACTCTTATTTACTTTTTATCTTTTCCAATTTAAGAGGTAATAAGTGCTATTTCTTAGTGTATAATTATATTTTTAAATTTAAAACTGTTCATCATTTTTGCTAATCCCTTTTACTGTAATACATTGAAAGAATTTTCTATCCTAAACTAGATATTTTTGTAAATTTTCTTCTAACTCTATTATAATTAAATAGTAAAATTTTTATATTACTTCATTTTAATCCTAACTCTGTAAGGCATCTGGAGTGTAACAATAGCTAAATAACACTTACTGTGTAACAGACATTATTCTAAACACTTGATATATGCAAACTTACTTGATTAACTTCAGAAAGGCATTATTATTATCTCATTCTATATATAAGAAAACTAGAATTCTTTTGCAGAGAATTTTTTCCCACTATTTTTCCGTAATTTATAATGTTACCTTATTTCTACTCTACCAGTTGTGCAGTTTTAGAAATGTCAATTTTATTAGCAGTTTGGTGGTGTTCCAAATATTTATATTCCTACTGATATTTTTGTCTAATTGTTCTATCATTTACCAATAGTTTTTTTTTTTAATTTCCAGCCATGATTGTGGTTTTGTCCATTTCTCACTTTAGTTCTGTCAGTTTTTGCTTCCTGTATTTTAAAACTTTCTTGTAAATTATATAAATTGTTATAATGTTATATCTTTCTGAATAACTGACCTTTTATCTGTATAATATGTCCCTTTATATCTGTGTTAATCTTTACTGTTTTTAAGTCCATCGTCTATACTCTTTTCAGCCTTAAAGCTTCCTTTACCTTTTCTTGCATTGGATTTCATGCTGGACATGAATTCTTTCAGTTTGTATTTATCTGAAATGTTTTTATTTCACTTTCGTATCTGAAGTGTACTCTTGCTGCATGTAGAATTCTTAGCTGACAGTTCTTTGTTTGCTGTTTTTAACACTTTGAATATATTATTTCAATGTATTCTGGACTCTATTATTCCTGATGAGAAGTCAACAGTTAAACGTAACATTTCCCCCTTGTATGTGATGTGTTATTTTTTTCTTTCTCTTTTTCACATTCATATTCTCATTCTCTCTCCCCTACCACCTCATTCCCTTTAGCAGCAACATCATAACTGTGGTCTGATTCTCTTTTTTCTTCTGCTTGAGGTTCATTGAAATTCCTGGATCAGTAAGTTAATGTTTGTGTTGTTTCTTCAAATGATTATTCTGTCTTTTCAGACTTCTGGAACTCCAATTATGCGTAGAGTGGACTAATTGATATTGTTCCAAATTTCTGAGGCTTTTTTCATTTTAGTACATCTTTTTCTCTGTTAAGATTGGACAGCTTTTATTAATATGTTATCAGTTCACTAATTTTTTTGCCTTATCTAATTTTCTGTAGAATATATATGTATAGTATTCTGAGTCTGTACACTGTTCTTTCCTTAAGCCCTTTATCTTCACAGCCAGCAGGCACAGGTGAAAGTGCTGGAAGTACTCACAGAAGTCATTGTTCCTTTGTCGAGCCCTTCCTCCCACCCAGCCAGTAGGTGCAGGTGGGCACCAAATCTGAGTGTTCCATTGACTTTGCTAACAATATTCACTCCGCCTTGGTGATACCCTGAGACTGCCACATCTGACTCCAGTGCCCAGCCAAACCTCTTCAGCTTTCTGTTTCTCCAGCAGAGCACAGGTCAGAGAATGCATCCATTCAAAAAGCTATTAACTCTCAAATCTCACCTAATGAAGTTCTATCTTTTAAGGGTAGATTTCTCTCTCATGCTGCCTGCTTTTTTTCTGTGCCTACACATCCTACTTTCCCCCTATTATGTCATTTGGTGGACAGTCAGGTATTTGGATAGAGTTTATATTCAGATTTTATGTCTCACCTTTTCTGCAGCTTTTTTGCTTCTGGGATTCCCTCCTTAAATATCTAGCTGCTCTGTCAGCCTTAGCCTCAGTAGTCAACCGCCTTGATCTGACAAGTCTTTGGGTTTACACTACTAGAGTTGTGGGGGTTGATGAAAACCCTTACGCAAAAATTCACAAGAGTTCACGTCTTAGAATTACAGTTGCAGTCTCTCAGTCTTTTCATTTCTTGTCCTACAATAATTTTTTAATAATATTTTATTCAGTTTTTATAATTATTATTCTTGGGAGGGTTCATACAACCATTTCGTTTTGCCATTATCAGAAGCCAGAATTCTATCCCCACAATTTGAAATGTTATTGTATCAGATACTAAATATTTATATGCACTTGTGTATATTTTTAGGCTTTCTAGACTATGTCAGTCAGAATTTTTTTATTATTACTTTATTTTTTCAATTTGAAAATTAAAATTAATGATAATTCTATTTTTATCTAAATATATTTTGTCTCTCTTTATTCAAGTCATTTCTTTCAAAATATTGCAATTGTTTTCACAGTTTTTCATATTTTTGACCAACTTATGTCTTATTTGATATGTACATTTGATAATGTTTGTTGCTGTTGAGAATTGACTCTTTTTCATCATATTTCATATGTAAGTCCATACTTGTAACATAAGATATTAATATTATAGTTTTATATACAGCTATCTCATTGAATTCTATTATAATTGATTTTCAGTTAATTATCTTGGGTTTTCTCAGTAGGCGGTGATTATAAAGAGTTAATGACATTTTATCTTTTTAAGAACACGAATCATATAATTACCTGTCCTATGTTGGGCAGGCTTTTCTTTGCTTTATGCTACACTCGAAGCTGTACTCAACACTTACTTGTGCCTTCATCCTCACCGAAAAGAAATTCTATTCTACTGTATTGATATCCAATATTTCACAGAGGATCCTTAGTAGGAGATATAAATTGTATATTGCACAGTCTTTTACACACACATACAAATTATCATTAAATATTTCTTCTTTGTTTTTTAATTACAGTAGGCATTCACTATTATATTAATTTCAGCTGCACAGCATAATGGTTAGAATATATGTAACTTACAAAATGATGACCCAGAAAAGTCTAGTACCCACCTGGCACCGTACTTAGTTTGTTTCCATTTGGTTTGTTCATTCGTTTTGTTTTTTAGATTCCACATATAAGGGAAATTATATGGTATTTGTATTTCTCTGTCTGAGTTATTTCACTGAGCATACACCCTGTAGATTCATCCATGTTGTTGCAAATGCAAGGATTTCGTTCTTTTTTACTGCTGAGTATTAGTCTATTACATATATGTACCACTTCTTCTTTATCTAATGGTCTATCAATGGACGCTTAGGTTGCTTCCATATCTTGGCTATTGTAAAAAAATGCTTCAGTGAACATGGGAATGTATATATCTTTTCAAATTAGTGTTGTGGATTTCATTTGATAAATACCCAGAAATGAGATCTCTGGGTCATATGGTAGTTCTATTTTTAATATTTTGAGGAACCTCTATACTGTTTTCCATAGTGGCTGGACCAATTTGTAATATCACCAACAGTGCACGAGGGTTCCCTTTTCTCCATAACCTCACCAGCACTTGTCATTTGTTGATTTACTGATGATGGCCATTCTGACAGGTGTGAGGTGATATTCTTTTTCTGAAGTTTTGTCATATTCTTTCATTTGGGAGGTGTTTCAGTCTTCTCATTTTGGCTACTTCCCTGTGTTTGCGTCTATGTATTAGGTAGATCTGCTACAACTCCTAGTCTTGACAGGGTAGCCTTATGTAGGTAGTGTTCTGTGGCATCCAGTGGCACATTCTCCCTAGTCACTGAAACGGGTGCTCCAGCTTTGTCCCTTGTATTGGTTGTGTGTGCCCTCCTATTGTAGTTGGACCTTGATTGCAGTTGGAACATCAGTTGGTGGGATTTACCCTCAGGTTGGTTGACTGTGAGTTCTGGCATAACTACAGTGGATGAGCTGTCATATGGGACCTGATCTCACAGAGAAGGATTTGCTTAAACAGGGCTCTGCTTGCTAAGTCTGCCATTTGGATGTGTCATTTGTGGGAGTGGTTGTGCAATCTCTGTTACAGTTTGATGCTGGCCACGAGGTATATTGGTTTGGGGGTCTCTTGGGAGGATCTCCAGTGCCGGCCAAAGTCAGCCCCTATCTGTGCCAGCCCAGAGCTACTTTGTAGAAACTACAAAGTGATCCGCAGATGGTTGCAACCTCTGTTGGGCTTGAAGGTTCCAGGGAGAGGCCTAGCTGCCATCCACACTGGTGGCTACTGGTGCTGGGCTTGGAGTTGCTTAGCACGAGGTATGGGGCATGCCAAGTCCTGTTTCTACTTTTTTGGGGTCTGTGAACTTTCAGAAGATTTAAGGAAATTCTGAAGCATGAGTCATGTGGGCTATTTGTGTGGAAAAGCCACTGGAAGAGGTTTGGCTGGGCACTGGAGTCAGATGTGGCAGTCTCAGGGTATCACCAAGGCAGAGTGAATATTGTTAGCAAAGTCAATGGAATGCTCAGATTTGGTGCCCACCCGCACCTACTGGCTGGGTGGGAGGAAGGGCTCAACAAAGGAACAATGGCTTCTGTGAGTACTTCCAGCACTTTCACCTGTGCCTGCTGGCTGTGAAGAGAAAGGGCTTAAGGAAAGAACAGTGGTGCCTGCCAGCACATCTGTTTTGAAAGAGCTGCTCGTCTAGCCCTTGCCTTGAAGCCAGAATATTCCTCTCCATATGTCCCTGGCACTTTTTAATGATGCTCCTTCACTAGAGCTTAGGTCGAGTGTTTTTGAGCAAGTGCCTGGATCAACAGGTATTTTTATCTTACCTGGATGAAGACCTGCTGATTTTCACAGCCAGATTGAGAATGTGGAGAATCCTCTTCTCAGCATGGGTGCCCTCAGGGGATACTTACACAACTGAGATATCTCTCCCAATTTGTAACACACATAGATGTGACATCAGCCTGTTACACATCTTTGCCCCTCCTACAAGTCTCAATGTGGCTTTTTTATATCCTTAGTTGTAGGAGTTCTGTTCAGCTAGTCTTCAGGTGTTTCTCAAGGATGGTTGTTCAATCATTTATTTGTAATTTGATGTCATCATGGGAAGAAGTTTACCTACTCCACCATCTTGACCAGAAGTCTCTTCTTATAAGTGTAATCTAGGCTCTCAAATGTAGATTCGCATTCTCATTCTGATATTCCTGTGCTCATATTCTTGTTTCTTCCTAACTAGCTCTTACTTTCCAATTACCTTTGAACCTTCTCTGGTGTAAGGACTACTTGACTCATAGGCCAGTGATGTGTTCCCCTAGAGGTGGAGAGAAGGTTGTCCTGCTGCTAAACAAACAAAAACGAACAACAACAACAAAATTCTTGATCTCTTAAATTGTCTGAGAATGAACCCTGGAATAAAAGAAAGAATCCTAGTAAAAGTAACTACCTTTGTCTTACTCTTATTATAAATGGAAACATCACTAATATTTTACTATTCAGCATGATTTTGACTTAAAGTTTGAGATAGAAATTTTTATTGCATAAAATACATTTTAATTACTGGTTTACTGAAATTTAAGGAATGTATGTCGAATTTATTGAATGCAATTTTAATATCTCATAATTTATTTAATTTACTGATGAAATGCATTATATGAATATATTACCTAATATTAACCAATCTCATGTTTTTGGTATATAGCCTACTTTGTAATTATGTAGTATTCCTTTAACAAGTTGCTATATTTTTATTTAGTATTATTTTCATTAAATTTTCTAAATTTATATTTATAAATGAAGTTTATTAAATTTGTCAGCAGCTTTTTTTTTGTAATCTCTAGATTTTATATCTGTATTTTTTAGCACTTAGCACAA
Source organism: Pteropus alecto (assembly GCF_000325575.1). Lineage (NCBI taxonomy): Eukaryota > Metazoa > Chordata > Mammalia > Chiroptera > Pteropodidae > Pteropus > Pteropus alecto. The sequence goes on from NW_006494610.1 coordinate 10,273,919, forward strand.
AAATTTCTAGGGGGTTAAAGTTTATCTTTTTTAATTTTTGGTAGTCTTTGGGAGGAAGAGAGGACAATGAATTCATAAGTATGCTTTGAGAAAAGTCAACTACAAGGAAAAATATATTTTTTCAAAAGAGAAGGAAGGAGAAGGGTGTGTGTGTGTGTGTGTGTGTGTGTGTGTGTGTGTGTGTGTAGGGGAATGGTTGACATTGAGCAAGAGCAAGAATTGATTTTAATACTTATGTTTTATAGCCATATGCTGGTTTATGTTAGTTATAGTATTTATCCTAATCTTCTATAATTATTAGATTTTTTAACTGAACATTAGAGTTTTTATGGAAAACTATGGAAAAATATATGATTTAAAAAATTCTACGGTTGAGTTTATTTGTAATTGTCTTTCTACTGAATTCACATATTAATAGTAACTTCTCCAGATATTAAAAAAATTGATGACCATCTTAGTGCTTTAAAAATGTATATATTGCTACGGCCATGCTACCCTGAACAAGCCCAACCCATCTGATCTTGGAAGCTAAGCAGGGTCAGGCCTAGTTAGTACTTGGATGGGAGATCACCTAGGAAGACCAAGTGCTGTAGGCATAAAAAATAAAAAAATAAGGAATTCTAAGCTGACAAGGTCCTTGCAATCTGTGAGGTCAACCAAGGATTGCCAAAAAAAAAATAAATAAATAAATAAATAAATAAATAAATAAATAAATAAATAGATTACTTCCATGTTTTCTAAAGTTTAATGTTCAAGAATGTATAAAATCAACCTTGCCCCATTTAGACAACAAACTATGTTTTGTTTTGTTATTTTCTGTTGTGCGTAAGCTTGTGTATCCTGTAAATTTGAATTATTTTTCAAGAAATGATTGAGAATCTCATTGTATATTTTACATGATAGCTGAACAATTCTTTATATTAGATACTTCAGTCTTTGTTGAGAATAGGTAAATTTTAATATATTGTTTGATAATTTTTATTTTGCCTTTAGGAAGTGTAACATAATGGTTACACATAGAGTATGGACACTGGAGACAGACTGAGCTGGAAACCATGCTCTTCAACTTACTATATGACCTGAGCATGTTACTTACCCTCTGTGCCCTCTGTTTCCTCATTTATAAAATGCATACAGTAGTATAACAAAAGATTTGTGTGAGGTTAAAATGAATTAAAGCATTTAAAGAGTGAATTAAAGTGTACATGGTATATAGTAGACATTCAGTGTTAGCTATTTTACTGTTTCTCAATTTGTTTCTTAAACCTTACCAATCCACTTTTAATTACACAATTTCTCATAATTTTAATGTTTTACATTTGCATTCAAAATTTTATTTCCATCGTTGCTCTCTACATCAATCATTGAAGTTTCTGACATATATAATTTGCAATTCTTCTCATAAAGATTAAAATTCCGCTATCGAATTTTAGTTAATCTTCAGTTTTTCTTACATCAATACACTCTTAACCCACTTACTTCCAATCTTGGTCATTCTCTTATTATTACTCCTACTATGCTTTTATTTTTCCCCACAGAAGTTATTTTTAAATACATTTCAAGCCCAAAGCATATGCTTCGAAAAATCTATATAGGCTATATAGTAGATCCTTCTCAAATGTGCTGCTTCTTCTGTATTCTGAGGGCTGTGTACTCCTCTTATGTTGCAGGCTCTTGCCTTCTCACCCCCTGCATCTTTTTTTTTTTTTTTTTAAATTTCTAACAGGGAAAGGAGTATTTAGTTCTTGTAGATAGATACTCCTTGGTTCTTCTTTCTGTACACCTGACTATGTTTCGAGTCTTCTTCAACTATCTTTAGCTGGAGAGCTGGTTGGTATAAATGTATACTAACTATTTAGTTATTCAGCCAAATGTCAAATGGCAAGGACATCTGACCTCACATTTGCATATATCCAGTATCTTAAAGCAGCAGCACAAGGTAGTCCCAGGATTCACAGAAGCCTCAATAAGCGGAAAACTAGCAGAACAGTCGGGGACTGACCAAGAAAGAATCTTGGGACTCATAAAATGGTGTGAAGGCTAAAATAAGGAGAAAAGTAGATATAGAAAATTAACTAATGATCTTCTTGATTTCACATAAGAGAAGAAATAAAGATAAAGCTTTCCTTTCTGACCTATAAATATCTATGACCATACTGCCTGATTTGTCCAGTCAGGCTTGATTATGCTCATCTAATTAACATACCCATTCATTTTCAAATGCCTCTATTAGAAGCTAAGTTATATGGCCCTCCCCCATATCTAGGCTTTCTTTATACTCCATGAAGCTGCTGAATATCTGAAGAAATAACACATGGTATATCAAACAACTCTCCAGATAAAGATAGATGAAGAAGTTTCTAAGCAGTCAGTGTAGCACAAACAGGGAATTTGGGGATTGTGTGTAACAAATACCCTGTTTCTTAGACTATATAATGTTCTGTACTAAGGAATCCTGATTCCAATAAAATTATCAGCTTTCTTGTTTCTAATCACCAGTATCCATGATTATATTCTTTCTCTTCCAAGAAACAAAACTTTCAAAAAGGTATATTAGGAATTTATCAAATTGCACATTTTCTGGAAAATGTACAAATAGTTTGTCCCTTCTCACCTCGCCCCTCACTAGTGTATTGCTGCTCTAAGATCTTTGTGACGTATTCATTATCCATAAACTGTCCTAAAATCTCATGGTCATTGACATTTTTTTATTACAAAGTTCTATTCTCTTCCTTCTTCTATCAATTAGGGCGCTTTTCCATAAACAAGATGTGCCTTCTCATTGCTATATTGCAATCAACTGCATCCCTCTAAGTCTCAGTGAAACCTTATGTTAAACTTCTCTTCTTGTTGTGGTATGTATATGCAATGGGTTATTATTCTGCTATGAAAAAGAGGAAATCCTACCACTTGTGACATCATGGATGGACTTTAAGGGCATTATGGTAAGTGAAATAAGTCAGATACAGAAAGACAAATACTGTATGGTCTCACTTATATGTGGAATCTAAACAACAAAATAAAAGAAAACAAATAATAACCAAATTGAGAGAAAAAAGATCAGATCTGTGGTTACCAGAGGCAGAGGGGGTAAGGAGGTATATGAAGGTGGTCAAAAGGCACAAACTTCCAATTATATGATAAGTAAGTACTAGGAATGTAATATACAACCAGATGACTAGTTAACATTGCTATATGATATATAAGAATGTTGTTAAGAATAAATTCTATGTTAACTGAACTTACTATTGTAATCATTGCATGATATATATGTCAAATCATTATGCTGTACAACCTAAACTCATACAGTGTTGTACATCAATTATATCACAATAAAACTGGAAAAAAATCTCTTTTTGTGTTAAAATTTCAAGGCCATTTATTATTTATTCTCTGTGTATTATTATGTAAACATTTGAGGCCACAAGAATATTCTACCCATCTTCTTTATTGATTCCTTTTAGAATAACCAAATATCAGCAACTATTTTTTTTTTCCATCCACCATTGAAAATAATTTACAATTTCCATTTTAACTTCAAATATATATTTTCACTCAATTAAATTTCCTTTTAAGGTCCACTTGACTAAGAATCTTCACAAAACATTCTTTATCTTTACACGTCCACTTGCTAGGAATCCTGAATTTTGGTATCATAAGCCTAATAGAAGAAATGTCCTCTTTTTCTACTCTATGGAACAAATTTTTCAAATCCCACATTTTCTTTCTTTTTTCCAAAATAATGTACTTCAACTTAGAGAAGAGATTAAAACAACACCTTTGCCCTTAAAACTCTGAGTTTCTTATAAAGGATTTTTGAAAAGACTGGAGACAGATTCCAGAATTATATTCAAGAAGGTTATGTAATGAAAAAATTCAACTCTTTTGACTGCACTGGGCTCTAACAAATGACAGTCTTTAAACCAAGATTTTTATTGATTAAAGGTAGTTTTTGAAATTTGAGTCTTAGTTTCATGTTCCTGGAACACCTAAGATTAAAGAAGTCTCTGCTCCTTCAAGATATAGAGGAGTTAACTTTGCTCACATCTGTTTCTTCAGTTTTCTGCATCTCACTGTCCCTTTGCTTCTTTTGGTATTTTCAATGAAATTTAAACTTACATTAAAAATTTGAAAAGTGCTAAGGGAAAAATGAACTATAAGTGTCTATCTTCAAAGGATAGAAGGCAATGAAAGTTAGGGAAATAAGATATGTTTAGTATCCTATTTTATGACAACCAAAAATTATATGAGAGCAAATGAAAATGAAGTAAGGTATTTTTTATTAAAATTGGTTCAAATTTTACACATGAATTCCAACCTGTTATTAAAATTTTCTGAGCCAGACAGAAAATTGAATGCAGACAAGAAACAGCACTCAATGACAGTGACATTTCCTGACAGAGCAATTCTTTGCATATCAGCAGGGCTAATTATATTCAATCTGACAGCAGCAGTTTAACCCATTCACCAGAGGAAAGTGCCTCCTTTACGACCATTGATCTAAGCATTCATTTGGATGCCAATCTAGTTTGGCAATATATATTTAAAATGTACAATGAATGTTCAATGCCTAATGTATGAATAATTAACATGATTTCCCATTAATGCTATAGAATGGTTAGTATGTGTGTCGTGTATGTATGTGGGGGGGGGTAAGTGAAAGTATGAGGTATCCTCATTTGGGAGCCACATATAAAACCCCAGTAAACGATTCAAATATTCTCTCAGGCACCATAAAAAATTGTTACAAGATAAGCCTTTTACCTGAAAGATGATATTTTGCTAATCCCAGACAAAGCATATACTTTTAAAAGTTGTTAATTTTTCGTTGACAGTATCACATCTACAAGACACAAAGCCAAGTAGAGATTATTCAGGCAAAAATAGATTGTGTAACTGAAAATATCAAGATTGGATGTTTAGCATGATGAAATCAAAAGTTAACTTTTACACTTTACAACTCCTCTCTATCAAATGACCACTGTACTTCCCTCTGCATCTCATCTTCTACATACACACTGATACCTTCCAGGGATCAAATACCTGGTTCAGTGTGTGTGAAAAGCAGAAATTCTGCAAACTTCACTCTGCTTTAAAAGTGGGACAAATTGAAAGGGAGCACAAAGAGTACATTTTTCTTTAAAGATAAAAGTGAGCAAACAGGAATGCTTGACACTAAGCATTTCCTTAGGGATGTATTTAGTGGAATGCTTTACATAAAATGACTCTTCAACCTCTGTCATTTCAAAGAATGACCTATCTTACAGCCAATGGATCACATATGTGTTTTTGAGTGAAGTCCACAGCTTAATCAGGCAACTAAGAAGAGTGGTTTATAGAATTTGAGGGACAAAAGACAGAGAGGCCCTCTTTCCACTACATTTCAAGCTTCTCCTTCCAATTTGTTCTGCCTCCTTTGCACCCATGAAATGGACAACAAAAATCTCATGGGAAAAGTGTTAATAGAAGACTATTATTAAATTTTTAGTTATTTGTAATTAATTAAATTCTTTATAGCTAATTCACAGATTTTTTTGAGTACACATAACAATCTCTTACTTAAATATTTGATTGGGATAAAATTTCAAATGCTCTCAGATATCATGCACTTCACAATCAGTTTGTTCCTTCTACCATTGTCATTACTGACTGAAAAAGTCGATAGTATTTAAAATTAGATCTCATCCAATTTTGCCTTTATATGTATTTTGCTATAACATATTAAAATAACTCTTATTCTAGGCACCATTTAGCAAAATGTGGTAACCTTTTATGACAACTTTGTGACATAAAGGGGGCAATGTAGGTGAAATCTCAGCAAAATAGTCCTATTAGGCCCAGATGGTAATGGACCATAGCAAAACTGACAACTTTTCCTGGATTAAGTCATTATGTAAACACCAAACATTATTAATTTTATTAATGTTTATTACATTAGGGTCAGTTAAGAGCACCAGATAGCATTATTTGTACTGGTAAGGATAGAAGGCTCATGAATGAAATGAGAAGATAAACATATTTTAGCCTGTAGTTATGGAGATGACACAGCTGAGGCTACTAATTCATGTAGGTTACCCAATATAAGAAGCAACTAAGAAAGCTTTCCCAGATCAACTTCACCAGCCTACTCAGACATAGGAAAATTTGGGAGAAAGTTTTGGAAGGCAAATTTCCCAAGTAAGTTTTCATCTTCAGTTACAGACCTTTTAGTCAGGACTAAGAGAATTTAAAATCCATGTTGTAGCATTTTCAGGTTCATCCTTGTGTTTTAAACCTGTTGATTCCATCAATTTTTATAAAGAAGTTATATTCTAAGTACTGTGTTATGAGATAGAGAGAGGAAAGAACATACTAAAGAAAATATTTTTCTCAAAGAACTTACAATTAATTTCAGAATCGGTAGCTACAAACATGGATAGAGAAAATAACTTAATGACATAGATTGTTTTAGTATAAATAATAGTAATACATGTGGCACAGAGAAATTAAGGTAGAATCCTAGAGGCTTATTGTAATATTTTTGTTCTTTTTGTTTGTCTTTATATGTTAATTTTTCATGTCATTGTATGTTTGGTTTATTTTAATTGGTATTGCATATTTAAAAATGGGACAATACAGACAGAACTTACTCTTAGCTCTATATTTCTGTTGATAATAAGTAATATTCATGCATTCTAAGAATACATACACATTAATTTTACAATAAAATGGCAAATTATGCTTCAAATATAGGTGAGTGGGGAGTAGGCGAGTGGTACTGAAGAGAAATAATTTTTAATTATTAAGAGAGTTTATAGTTGTAGCAACAATAATCCCATTCATTTGTATGACATTTTATGGTTTCAAAGATTATTTTCTCATATATTCTCTTATTTTATTCTTAAAACAATATTCTGAAGATAGCATGAAAATTATCATTACTTTTGTTTTATACAAAATGGTAAATGTAGCCAAATGCTTGAATATTAATTCATTGTGCGTCAACTATTCTGGAAAACGGTAAATGATAGTTGTGACCATCTGTGAGTGTAATGGTAAGAAGTAAATTATATATAAAAACTGAAAGAGAGACATACAATGAGGGGTGAATGCAGAGAAGGTTCAGCTCCTAAATCTGTAAAGATATTCAAGTTGAAACACCCAGAATAAACATTATGGAAAATTCTAAAGGAAACATGTTACCCGCTAGGTTTTAGGGGAAATCATAAAAAAAAAAAAAAAGAATCAAAGATTGAACTGAATAGATAACAAAGAGTAAGATGTACTCTTCAACTGCAAAGGTAGTACAATCCTTAGACCTGGACAAGAGAGGCCTCTCTGCAGTGAGCCAAGAATCCATGTGTCCACATAGAGCTCGGGCCCTCTCATCTGCTCATGCCTCCAAAATTCTGACACAATAGTCCCAAGCACATTTGAGGACATGTTCAGGCCTCTTCTCTGGGTTCAATTTCTCTGAGGGTAATTGCTTGCAGATGAAAGTGTGGACAGATCTTGTATGTGTAGGTTGAAATGTTTGTACCTATGTGTGTAGGTAGTTGTCTGGTGCAGACAGATCTAGGGGTGGGAAGAAGGCATACAACTCTGAGGGGCCCAGAAATTCTAAATTTGAACCTGGATTTTCAGGCTGTTTTAAAGTCATGTTTGTGATGATAGGAGGATCAAAATAGTACTTTAACAGTCTGTCAACTCCAATTAACATTTAGGTGTTAAATCATGTAGTATGGGGATGTCCAACTGTATGTAATCTTACATCAGAGTCCAAAAATGTTAAGGGTTCGTCCATTCAAAGAGAATTATCTTTAAACCAAAATAAACAGGGTTGAATTAAAATTAAAGATAAAATCTTAACTGTTTCAAAATATGTTTAAGTCTCCTAGTCCAAAAACATTGTGTATTTCAACCCATGAAATTGTGTATTGTCCAAAAACATTGTGTATTTCAACCCAGTGATTGTGATTGCTTACACTGATGTTTATTTTTTAGAAATCACTGTAAACAAAGAGATGACAGAGGAGTGGAGCTGGGCAAATAGGTTTGTGATTTCAAATATGAAAATAAAGTGATTGTCAAAAACTCTAGACAGTTTCTGACCTCTGGAGATATTTAAACAGATTCTTTGAGCACTCAGAAAATAAAGCAGTAACCAGTAATGGTTAGCTAGTGTTCTCAGGACAAAAATTATGAGAAATGAAATAAATTTCCCTTTATTTCAGGGCTTGCTAAAATGGTTCATTTAACATAAATTCGGCAAAGTAGTTAGGACAGTTTCTCGTGATAGTCTCTCATAGATAAATGAGAAGAATTATACAAGATGATAGTAAAGATAAGATGATTTGCATCTGCTTGAACAACCCAATTAATGAGTTCATTAACAGTGGGCCATTGAACTCAGAGATTTAATCTGATCTACATTTTTATTGACAGCATATAAGGAAACATAGATTTTACATACTGGGTTTATGTTTGACTCCAAAGTAAGAATAATTAGCCAATCAGTTATATGATTGAAGCCAAACAAGACCAGAATGATGAACTGAAATTACAAATATGAAATTGAACCCTGGGACAAGGTGACCGAATAGGTCTAGGGGACAGTTTAAAATTAATGCTGCTTGTGATCAATTCAATTTTGTCTTTGGATTTTGCCAAGTAAATATGATGTCTGACTGTTATACTAGCCTTTAATATATTTCAGGTCTATGTTCACTTAGAGATTTTCGTTTTTATAAAAAAAAAAAAAGGAAGAAGATGCGCATACTGGTTCCTGAAGTGGACATGAAGAGGACAGAAAGCATCGCCTCTTTAGCTGGCTTATAGGACTATGTGACTCTCCCAGGAAGCGTGGGGAAAGATCAGCAGCTAGAAGAGTCTTTTAGTTCATTGAATATAGCTTTATTTCCTTCCTGAATATAAAACTGATATAAGCTAATTAGAAACAATATTCCAAACACTAAAGTTAACTGCGAAGAATAAAGTGAAAAAGACTCCTGAAATCTCTTTACACAGGGATACAAGCTGATAATGTTTGCTGATCAGCATTCTGGATGTTACCCTGCATATGTTTAATGAATGTGATCATTTTGTGCCTGCTGTTCAGAAACATAGGCCATTTACAGGAAAGCCCTTGTGAAACTTAGGACAGAATTACTTTCACTTTGGGCCCTGGATTCCAAAGTTTATAAAGTGCATAAAACGTTGCAGAGTTTGGCAAAGTCTGCAAAGCAGTCACAGCAGGAAATGGCATTTCCCTGAAGGCAACAATGTCAGAAGAATGCTTCATCCAAATGTCTTGCAGGAAACAACCTGCAAACCTGAACTAGACCAGAGATAGCAGATTTGTATCAGGTAGTATGGGAGACACTACTTTGAATAAGACTTTATGTTGAGGCTAAGTCTTGTGTATCTTTTTTTATTGGGGGGGGGCAGTGTTGGATACTTAATATTAATGTTAATATTGTTTGTACCCAGAGGCTAAATGGGACCTGGCATACTTTGATTTTACTAGCAGAGGTGGTTTTGGCTTCAGACTCTGATGGGGAATGCTTTTCTTGGTAAACTAAGCTAGACCATGTGAGGATTGAAAAAAATTATTTTTCTTAGACTAAAGGCTAGCCTAAGCAGAAGGAGCTATGCTGAGTACTTTCCCCTTCACTCACCTTAGCTCACACTGGCCTTCTGATGGGAGAGAAAAGTTATGAAGGAGACAGGAAGAGAGGAGGATAGAAAGAAGGTGTGGCCTGAGGAGCAGGAAGATACTAGGGGGGCTCTCTTACCACACCAGCTGTATGAGTGAAGTTTCTCGATAGAAAAGCAAACCAGAAAGAGGGAATCATAAGGAATATGCCTCACAGCAGTACAACATAACTTCTCGTTTTGAATACTGGGGTCTCCAGCTCCTTGCACTATGGTTCAAAAGAGTCCCGAGTTTAACTCACGTTAGAGTCAATGCCTATGAGTGACGAGAGGGCATAGAAATAAAAGAGCAAAACTTGGGCTTCTTTCCTGGTGAAATGTGGTAGCTAACAGTAAAGGTCATTGGCGTCATCGTCACACTATTCTTTTATATTCACTTTCTTTTAAAACGGCATTATAATCCAGAGGCTACATAAATGCTAAGTACTGATTTATCTTCTTTAATTTCCACAACTCTTTGGAGATTAATATTCCCATTTTCCTAATGAGGAAATGGAAATTTAGAGAGATTTAAGAACCTGCCCAGTCACACAACAGTAAGAGGCAGATCTGGAATGTGAACTCAGGCAGACCTGACCCCATGGCACATGGTACTCACTGGGCCTCTTCTCTCCTCCCACCCTCCCAACGTTTTTATTTAAGATTCACTTAAATATACTAGTTGCAACAGTACAGGGTTTATACTTGATGTACCTAAAATTGACTCTTAAGACAGAATAAAATGGCTTTGTATTTATATTTAATTCTTAAGAATTTCAGATTTTAAGAAAAGATACTAAAAGGAAATGATTGCTTTTAGGAATTCAGTCATTCTCAGAGAATATTATAATCATACTGGCTAATTCTCTCTGTCCCTCTCTCGTGTGTGTGTGTGTGTGTGTGTGTGTGTGTGTGTGTGTACATGTGTGTGTATAAATATGTTCCAAGGTATTATTTTTTTCAATTTGGAAGCTAAAATCTAATTTATATGTAGAATTTGAGGCTTTAATCTAATTATATATTATACATAGTATATATGTGTGTGTATACATATATGTGTATATCCATGTATATATAATCTTAGAATATTATTTTACCAGAGGTTAGAATTTTAACCAAAAGTACATTCAAATGAAGACAAAAATTCATGTTCTTTGGTATGTATACACATCAAATCTTCAAAATCTTTAAATTATTGAAGTTTGAAAATATTTTTAATAATTTAATTTATTCATTAGACTAAATTTTCAGACTAAGTCATTCTTTCAAACCCACACTCTTTGGAATTTAAAAATGTTCACTGACAAATTCAGGTATATTTGGCACCTTATTTTTGCTTGAAGATATAGTTTGATGATTCAATGGATATTTTCCACATTAATGGAAACAAATAGAAACCAAACTAAAACTTAGGAAAGATGTTTTCTCACTATTCTCTCCCACATTAGATGTGTAATGGAATTTGAAGTTTCTATAAATCTGGCCCTTTACATAAGTAGGTTGACGTTTTCCTTCATCTGAACCCTGGTGTCATTTCTCATGTAAAATGCCTAACAAATGGAAGAATGCCCCATTTTCCTTACCTGTTATGGATATTGATTGTTTTTTTTTTTAAAAAATGGAAGGTTAATACTTCTGATGAGTCCACAGAACAGATTCTGCTGAGAAGTGAAACTTATTTTCAGTAGCTTAGATTTGGAAACAAAATTCTTGCCAAGATATTTGTTAGGCTTTTACAAGTCGAGGTGTAGTTCAAATGGAACCAGGTGTGTGGATCTTCTTCACAGATTACATGAGCATTTCATGGTTTACTCAGAGAACGTGGTGAAGAGTCATTTCCTAATTCAATTAAAAAGTCTTCATTTTGAAACTTGGTTATAAAAGAAAATGGCATTTTATATCATAAATTAGTATTCCATATTGCAAGTATTGATAATAAAATGAACCCATTCATCTTTTGTTTATGCCAAAATATATATATATACTTTATGAAATTCAGAAGCATAAAATGATTAACTTTTGTTTTTCTTACATACATTAATAATAGAATAAGCGGGATAATGATATTTGAGGATAAACATTCTATTTTCATAAGTAATTTAAGTGGCTTTACTCAATAGATTTTGTGCTAGAGATAACTTATTGAGTCATTTGTTTTAATTCCAAGAAAATGACAAGCTGAAGTTTTAAAAGAGCTTGTGTGTAACTGTCCCTAGAAAAAAACTGAGTTGCTCAAGCTCAGTTATCTGACCACTGCAGACTATTACATTCTCCCATCAGCAATCAGGCTCTTCGTCCTCTACTTCATTCAGATCAGGAGTGATCTAGGCAAAATTTGGCCTAGTTCGCCTTTCAAAAAATTTTATCTCGGCCTACAAAAAAAGAATCTGACCAAACCTTTTTAAATTGTGGCAAATTTGCAGATAAAATTACAGTCTAGTGTTAATAATCTAATACAAAAAGAGATGGAAAGTGTTGGAATACAAGAAACTTAACTGATTATCTTTATGTAATAGACAGAATCTATGCATTCTCCCACTTTTTACTCCATGACAATCCTGTAATAGAAATACTTCAATTGCCTGTTTTATGTAATACCAGGTAGAGAAATTAAACAATTTGCTCAAAGGCAATACCTGTTCAACCCCAAGGCAGTTTCACTCTTAAACCTGTGCTCTTTCTGAACTTTTATGCAGCCTTTCCTTACCATGGAGAAGGTGCTCGATCTTTTTTGAATAATCAGAATCCATAATGAGGCTTAAAGTTGTAGTTTTGCTTCTGGATTTAACAAATTTACATTTATACTTGTCATCCTGGTTGTTTCAGTTCTAACCATGACCCACTAGAGTTGGATCCTTCTACCAAAATAAAGCCCACTTTTGGTAGTGATATTGGTTTAAATGTTTATGCTTCTGGTTTTATTCATAATTAACCTGATTTTCTAACCTGTGTAAGAAAGATTAAGTTGAGTTTAACTGTATAAAAAGGAAATACTGTGGACCTAGGTAACCGGGTAAATGACTCTCCTCTCTCCCTAAGGACCAAATTCACATCTATGCCTCCCAGAGGACAGCTATCATAATGTTTCCACTGCTTAGTAACATTGGAGAGTGCATTATTGCACTAGGTAGAACTGGTATGAAAGAATGTTTTTATTTCATACCTAGTGCTCATACCACATAGAGTTTTTTGTTGCCATTGTTTATTTGTTTTTCTAACGCAATTTTTTTTTTAATCCAGTGTTTCACAAAGTATAATCTATGGACAACTTGTATCAGAATGCTGCTGGCTTAATTAGTATTATTAATTAATTCATATATTACTATTATTATATGTAAAAGAACTAAAATGGCCTACATAGAACAATTGCCGATAGTCAAGATTTCTTTCATGAAAGTATGTTAATTTTTTTGGAAATATTTTTCTCCATTAAACTTACAGATTTTTAAAAAAACGAACCACTCTGTTAATATTTGACCCCTCCAAAACACTTTCTTTTCTTTCTTCTTTTCTTTTTTTCCTCATCCCCTTCCTCCTTTTCTTCTTTGTTCCTCTCTACTTCCTTCCTTTCCCTTCTTTTTTCCATCCTTCTTGTCTTGCCTTTTTCCTTCCTCATTCTTTCCTTCCTTTCTCTCTCTCTCTCTCTTTTTTTTTTTTTCCTTAAGAGCTCCTATTAACTCAGTACATATCTTCATGTTATGCATTAGATAGAAATGACCACAAGTATACTAACCAGAATGGAAGTTTTTTGTCTTTTTTTTAATTGAATTGAGATTTTTTTTTTTTACTTCTCAATTAATTTAAACACTGGCTTTGTGCTCCCTTCCTTTCTCTCTCTCTCTCTTTTTTTTTTTTTTTCCTTAAGAGCTCCTATTAACTCAGTACATATCTTCATGTTATGCATTAGATAGAAATGACCACAAGTATACTAACCAGAATGGAAGTTTTTTGTCTTTTTTTTAATTGAATTGAGATTTTTTTTTTTTACTTCTCAATTAATTTAAACACTGGCTTTGTGCTAGTTCATTCATTCAACAAGTGGTAATGTCTCTTTTGTTCCTATGGCCATTATGTAATATGATATATAGAGTTCTATATAGAGAGCTGTCGACAATAGTATGAGAATCGAAACGAAAGTGTACCGAAAATGAACCTGGTCTGCAAGGATTGAGAAAAACTTTACCAAAGAATCCAAATGTAAATCAATTATAATTTGATTACAATTTATACTCAACAATCAACATTTCCTACTTTTATAAAATATAAAATGGTTACCTTATAATAAATCCAAAGAATGGATACATTTATTTATTATTTTTTATAACTTTACACATTTATTATACATAAAGTTCTACATTTCTCCTTACTTGTTACAAAACAGGGTTCCCTATTGGTCATACCTATCATTGATCTTATAAAATACATCATTAATGTCTTATTATTTATATCACATTTTAGTAAGTGACCTACTACTTTTAAAGAAATTAAGTTTAAAAGTTCATTAAATATGTAATCTAAGGTATGACTTAGACTTTTAAAAGTTTGTTGTGTTTCTTCTTCTAGTGCAGAGATGGTTTCCATGGAGCAAATTTAGAAAGATTTTTTAAATAGAATGATATTATTAGATTTTATCAACAAACTTATTTCTTCTTTCACTAAATGCATCTAACAGTTTAATCTCCAGAAAATACTATGGATGAATTTCCAATGAGGCATTCAGCTGTTAAATAAATTTCTATCTTGTTTTTGATAGAAACTTTAAATTAGAGTGAAAGATAGAGAAAAGATCATCATATCACAGGTAGATTTTTCTGATCCCTTACTAATAAACTTGTTTATATTGCCTAAAATGCTTCCATTTGCTATGATTCCATGGATGTCTCTAAAACCTCATATACTCATGTTCATGCAACTATGTGATGGTGAGCTTGTTTTCAGTCCTAGACCATGATATCGTTGGTGCCAAGATGGAACCAAGCCCTCCACTGTGGCTGTTTTCCATAGCCAAAGGTGGGGTGACTGTGGAAATCCATGGTGATCCACAATTCTTGAATGGACTTGTGTAACCTTTTTGCTTTCTCAATTATCCCATTCTTATCATGGATTCTACACTATGCATACCATGCACAGAGAACATTATCGTCAAGAAGCAAGAAAGCCTGAAATGCCTGGCTTGTTTAAGATAGTGCAGGTAATTCAGTACTGTATAAGAAAAGAGAATGGAGGAAAGAAATAAACTCCAGATTCTATGCTGTTCTGAATACTATCCTACAGAGTTTTGGACATAATCTTATAATTCAAAGGAAAAGAAGAGAATGAAAACCTCATAAAGCTTTCCATGTAGGAGTGATAAGATTGTGGTTGAAGGCAACAACATAACTTTTCTTTTTACACTCCAATTAAATGATCTGCATGTACATAGGCGGAAAAATCCCATATTACCCACCCCTCCTTACCACACCGTTTCTTAGGAAGAAGCTAATATTACTCTCATCAATTCTTGATCCAATATCCTGGCTTTCCCTGAATTCTTGACACATGCTCTGATCTGCATCTTTCCATCTAAAATGACTGTTCTTTTCCCTTGTGTTGCTTTGTTCCTTACCAGAAACCACCCAAATTCCAAGGTGCTAGTATGTGGCTGACATTTATTGAAGCTCTAAAAACTGAACAGATAATTCAAACAGCAACTCTGAATTAAATATTGTACATCACTATTCTGAAAATCCTTGTCTTGCCTCCACTCTTGGCCATATCTCTTCATTCTGGTGAGACTAGCTGTCTATCTGAGTCAATGTTTTTATTTTTTCAAGTTTCCATCATTTAACACTAAATGCCTTTAATATCTTAAGAAGAGCCTTTGAACTCTACCTATTATACTTTCCCCCAAATTACAGCTAAGTGCTCTTTACATATCCAAAATTTCATTAGAGGCTTGAGTAAGCTAGGTGCATCATTTAGAGTCTCCAATCTCTCATAGCACAAATTGAGCAAATTTACCGCACATGTAGAGAATGTTGTATTTGATAGAGGTGACTTTGCACATAGTATGGAAAGGATGGACTCTTCAATAAATAATGTTAAAGAAAGTGACTATGCATATGGAAAAAATTAAAATCTCTTCTTTATGCCATATGCAAACTTTGATTTGTGATGAACCAAATTCTTTAGAGAGAAAGACAAATATTTTAAATTCTTAGAATACATAGATTATCTTTATGATCTTGATCTATAAAAACATTTCATAAACAAGATACCAAAAAAGAATCATCAAGAAATATATTAACAAAACCAAATATAACATTCTCATTCATGGGGAAAAAAAAAAAAACATTATTAGAGAACTGGAGAAATATTTGCCACACATATAAATTACAAAAGATTGCTATCTATAATAATATAAAAATCTCCATACAAAAGAATAAGTAAAAAGCAAACAATCTAATTTAAGTATAGACAAAAGAAATTAATAGGCACTTTGATGAAAGAAAACACAACTGGAAAATCAATATATGAAAAAATGCTCAACTTCATTAGTAATAAGGGCAATGCAAATTAAGACCCCAATAATATAAACATTTTACCCAATTTTACTAACAATATTTTTAAAATATGGCAATATAAAGTGTCTGTAAACATGCGGAGCACTGGAATTCAAACACTACTAGTGAGAGTGTAAATTGGCATAAACAGTTTGGAAAGCATTTTCTTATTTCCATGCACAGATAACAACAGGTCATGGAAAAAGTTGCACAGATAACAACAGGTCATGGAAAAAGTTGCACATCTGTACCAACAGGCATACACAACAATGTTTATAGCTGCATTGTTTGCAATAGCAAAGGACTAGAAATAAACAAGGAAATGGACTCTAATTATGACATCCACTTAGATGAATCTCAAACATTGTATTTAATGTAGAAAAAATCAGACCTCCTACCATGTGATACAATTTTTATAAAATTCAAAACTGAACAAAATTAAACATTTGTTTACATACATATGTATATGTGTGTATATATATATATATGTATATATTTACATACATATGTATATGTGTATATATATATATGTATACATACATACACAGGTGAAATATATACATAGCTGAATGCAATGTAGAAAAGCTAGGGCGTATAGAAACAAACCTTGTTGGTAACCTCAGGGGTATATAAAGGGAGTTGCAATTGCGTTGGGAATGTTATGTTGTCTGTTTCATTACTGAGTGTTAGCTTCATCCTGCTTGTTTCACTGTTACATTTAATAACTACATTTATGTTATTTATGCCATAGTCTGAGAGAATTATTCTTCCTTTGGGTTCCCAAAGAACACTGTACTCCTCACAACACCCCAGGAGAGGAAGAGAGACGGGTGACATAATTTAATACTTTCCTAGTCTTGAAAACTTTTGTCCCTAGCATAGATCTTGTTCTTTATGGTTGTTTAATATTTGTTTTTTTAAATAAACTAATGATGAGAAAAGCGAAGGTAGCAAGAACATTCTACTGGGAAATCATTTCTGAATAAAGAAAATTTAACCCCACTATTTTAATATTATTCTCAGTTTTGCTTGATTATTTTCTTGCCTTATCTAAGACAAAATAATAGATTACAAAGCTATTTTGGTCAAACACTTAGCAATAACCATATGGAAGGTGATAAAGTAAACATTTAAATACAATTTTTAAATTTTGTATTAAGCAATATCATTGCTATGTCCTAAGAGGCAATAAAAAAGATTTGCAGCCGTGCTATATTCATTCTATGTTTAAAAATAAAGCAAAATGTTTTTTTCCTGTAAAAGAAAACTCACTTAGAAAAAATTAATTGAAGTTCAACTTATCCAGTATGTTTGTTCCTAAACTTGTTCCTGTTGGCCTGAAAACTTCACTGTTTGGCAATGAACAATTAAAAATATTAAATTCAGGCAATGCTTTGGATCATATTCAGAGATATGGCAGACAGCACAGACTTGCCTTACAAGTAAGAGAGAGGTGTGGATTCACTCAAAAGAAAACCCAGCTTTCAGGATATAGTTCCCAATACACAGTTTTTGAGGAAAACAGTGGGGTGTGGGTCTGATAATACTACATAATTATCCATTAAAAAAAAAAGAAAAGAAAAAAACAAACGTTCAATTACAAGGAAACAAGAATGAGAACATCTAGGCCACATAGAAAGGTGCATTTATAATTGAGAATATGTATCACTTAAAGGAGAGGAAATAATTCCTTTCTTACCACAACAGAGTTAGTTAAATTTTAACTGCTAGACTGGCAGTTATTTCTGATTTTCTCTTGGAGAAAATCAGAAATAAAACTGTATTCCTCTTTAACTTTAATAACTTCATCATCATCTAAATTCTTTTTACTGAAGTATATTTCCTATACCTATACTTAAACAGAACCTTACACTTTTCTTCTGAAACAGAGTGACATTACACTATAGTAGTGATTAAAAAGCAAGGCTTCTGGGCTAAACCTTCCATTTGACTTTTTGCTCCACGCATTACTACCTATGCAATCTTGGGCAAGTTACTTAACCTCTCTAAGCTTCCATTTTATTATCTGTAAAATGGTATATAGAAAACAGTTAAGCAATGTTAGTTACTATATTCAGCCTGTACTTGCAGTAACATTACCATCTCATCTGAAATTTTAGTGGATTTGTTAACAAAACAATTACCTTTATAATTAGGAAACCAGAGCAAGCGATTAAATTTTATTATTGATCACGATTCAGCAACTATTTGTTGAGTACCTACTATAAGCCAGGCACTAAACAAGAATAAAATCTGGCAATCTGAAAGTTTTCTTATAGTCTATATGCAGTATTTAATGCTGAATTTTGATACAGAAATTATTATATTTTAATAAAAAGGAATTTACTTGTGGAAATTTCATACCTTGCTATAGAAAAAGATTAAAAGAAAAAAATAAGAGTGTCATGTCTATGTACCACTCTCATAATTCATATCTAAGTCACTGTAAAGTAATATATCAATCTTAAGTATCAGAAACTTAACCTTTAGAGAGTTTCCTTCTATTTTCATGATTAATAGACCTAATAATTTGAGAATGTTTTAAGGAAATCTCTTTACCTGTTTCTTATCTCTTGCACAATGGCATTTAAACTCCTTAATATGTCATACATAGTTTCTTAAGGGTCTATCTAGTCCTGCCTTCCATTTTAATAATTT
>NW_006494610.1:10292802-10299962 GCF_000325575.1 Pteropus alecto
TACATTCCAAATCCAAACAGAACTTGTGTTGCTTCTGCAGCTTCGATGTGTTTACTTCCATACAGCATTCGCCCTGCTGGAACTACATCTGGGTTTACTTACACATTTGTGAATTCTTAGATTTCATATTTCTAACTATGTTGGGACATTTTATTCTTACTATCCCACATCCCAGATATTGCTCACTCTGTTTTCTCTACTTTTGCATCCTATAAGTCCTCGTATTGTTGTAATTATCATCAAGTTTTACAATTATTGATTTTTATATTTCTCCAGCTAACTAATAAGTCTCTAAAAAGCTGAGTCCTATTCATATTTGTATATTCAGACCATATCTCTTTCATGTAGGAAGTACACAATAAATGTTAATGGAATTAGAATAGTGTTTAAAGGTCCTTAAAAACTAAATTTAAAATCTGCATAAAAGGCAGTGTTTTCTGACCATTTGCTTGAAGATTAATTGATTACTTCATTAATTGACTCAATAAATATTTTGTGAGCATCTACTGTTTGTGAAGCATTGTGTCATTTTTAAGACAGATGAGTCCTTGTTTTCATGGTGTTTACATTTGAATCTTAACAAATAAACAAACATATAAGGTAATTCCATACAGTGATAAGAGATAAGAAGAGAATAAACAGGGCTAGGAGTAGGGCATAACAACATTACAAAAAGTGGCAGAGAAGACCTCAAGGAAGAGATATTTTATCTGAGACCATAGTGTTGAAAAATAATGAAGATGAGGAACAATGGACTTGAAACCAGAGGAAACAGCTGAGAAAAGATCCTGAAGTGAGACTAAGCTTGGGATTGAACAAATAGAGAAAAAAACAATGTTGTTAGATTTTAGGGCACAAGGAGACAGAGTTCTAAAATAAGAGTTCAAAGAAGTCAGTAGGAGAAAATCATGAAGAACTTGTTTTGTTTATATCAGAGTTTGAATTTTATTCCTAGTGCATGGGGAATCCATTTCAGGGTTTAAAGAAACATTCTGATCTAGTTTATGCCTTTGAAAGATATATTTGTTTGTTGAGTAGAGAAAGGACCATAGGAAAGCAAAGATACAGGTAGGGCAAAATAAGAAATCAAGAAATGAAGCTAGTTTAGAGTAAGAACAGTTGGAGATAGAAGTAGATGGATATGTGATATACCTGGGCAGATGATGGACCAAATGTGGAGGGTGAAAGAACAAGAAGAGTCAAGATTGGTTTGAGGCTTGAACAATTAGGTAGTTGGTAAAAGCATTAACTAAAATAGAGAACACTCGAAAAAGAATATCCCCAGATGGCAAATCAAAACTTCTGTTCTTGACTTATTAAATTTGGGATGCCTGTTAGCAGAGCAGAGATGTAAAATACACAGAATTTAGGGGGAGAGGTCAGACCTCTAGATATCCATTTATGTGTTATCATATTATAGATGCCATTTAAAGGCAAAGGATTGGATGAAATCGCATGGATGACAAGATTTTTAGTGTGTGGTGCTTTGAAATCCTAGAATTTGTGCTCATTTTATTGGTAAGTAACCAAATTATTCAGCAATTCAGTAACTGGATGCTTAACATATGCCACATACTGGTGATGTAACAGTGAACAAGACTAATTCCTCTGTCACTAAAGAGCTTAGATTCTCTTGAAGAAGGAAATAAACAAGCAAATAGCTAAATATAAAAAGTTATGCCATTGTGCTAAAGGAAAGTGAGAAAAAGAGCTAGAGAATAACAGAGTGCTATTTTAGGTAAGGTTGTTAGGAAAGGCCTTCTGAAGAGGTGACATTTCTCATGTAGGCAAATATAGATAATAGATATTTCTAATGTTTTACATTTATCTCCATTACAAGGTCCTCTAACTATACTAGACAAAAGAAAAGATAACTTTATGTTCATACCTGAGATTGTTCCTAAAAAGTTGGCATTACTTGGATTTATTATTCGTTTATTTGGCATATTTTGTCTTAATGTGAGGTTAGTAGACTGACAAAGGCTAAAAACAGAAAGAGAAAATTCTGATACAAATGCGAATTAATGTCTACCTTATAAAATCACTCTTTATTAAATAATAATCTTTCCTTTTTATGAATTTTTATTTTAGCAGTATTCCTCCAAAAACTAGGCATTTTTAGCTTACATACATAGTAGTTATTTATGTGTATTTATAAGCTCTTTTCTTAGACTGTAACCTTCACAAAGGGAGAGTTCGTGTCTGAGTCATATCAGTACCCCTAACACATCTAGAATAGTATCTAGCATATGGTAACTACTCGATGAGTGAATGAACTATATAAATTATGAAAAGTCTTTAAGTAGCAGATTACATTTTTATTTTATTTTATTCTGTAAAGCACAGATTAATTATATGGAAAGTAATCATTGATCAAATATTCTTTTGTTTTTTTTAAAAAACTTAATCTACCTATAATCTTTCATCTATGATAATATCAGATACGAATGACAAAAGAGGTGTTTCAACAAAAGATTCTAAAAGAGAATTTTTTTTAGGAATTTCAGGGTTAAAGTTCGACATCTACAAGGCTCACCAGGGGGAGTTTTTTTCATCTTTCCAAGCTCCTCTTCTTTCCTCCCCTACCAAAAAAAATAAAAGATAACGCTTTAAATATATGCACTCCAAAAAAACTACACCTCATCCCATTGTGTTTCTTTGCTTTCTTGAGCCACTGTTCCTGATAGAAATATTCCCTATCGTTCAGGTGTTTCGAGTCTGAAGAGGAAATATTGAGAGATATATTGTAAATTATATCTAAGTAACTGACTTATTGTTGCAAAATTATCGTTTGTTCCAGGTGACAGTTAAATAAACAGTAGTACCATGATAAATAAGGTGATTTTAGAAAATTATCACTGCCAAAAAAGAATGTCTTGGAGTTCAATTATTGGTCAAGTGCTTTTTACCATGTTTTCTTGGTAACATCAATGTTATCATCAGCAGGTAAACCATTTCAGGAGTAATAAACATTATTTGTTACAATTAAAAGCTGATAAATTGGGAGCCAACAGAGTTCAGTCAACTGTGAACATGAAGACAGTCGCACTATTTGCATTCTATATTTCTCATAAAGACTTGGTGGACGCCCACACATCTGACATGATTAGAACAAATAAATAGTGTATTAAAAATTATAGTGTATTAAGCCTAAGAAATGAGATAGAAGTAGAACTAAATTTTGTCCATTTCGAAAAAAATAATATTTTTTCATAGCTTGTCTTTTTTTTTTCTTCAGATTGTATGCTTAATGGAGCACTTGTTCTTTGTTCAAACTTTTTTCCTTTTTACGATATGATTGATATTACTTCCTCATATTTTCTGGAGCATACCGTCGCAAATGTAAACACATAATGATACTTTGTCAAAATTCCATATTGTATTAAAGATCATTGTTTTCCAGGACTTCTGAAACCTAAATGGTACAGGATATTGAATAAGATTTGCTGTTAACAAATCAGTGAGATTTCATATTGCTCATTACACTAAGTATTTTACCTGAAATTTTACTCAGAGAAGTATCTTTGCCAAGTTTTGATGCTTTTCCATAATATTTTTCTATGTGTCATTTTCCACATTGCCTTTCTGGATACCTTCAAATGATGTCACTGTCCCCTCTGATATGATCCATTCTTTTTTAAAATATTTTTTTTTTATTTTTCAATTACATTGTTATACAATAATATGTTAGTTTCAGGTGTAAAAAATGATGATTAGACATTTATATCTAGTACTCATCTGACATCATACATAGTTATTACAATATCATTGACTATATTCTTTATGTTATACTTTACATCCCCATGACTATTTATAACTAAAAATTTGTACTTCTTGATCCTTACTCCTTTTTCAACCACCCCCTTAATACCTCTCCCATTTAGCAACCAACAAAATGTTCTCTATATCTTTAAGTTTTCTCTTGTTTTGTTCATTTATTTTCTTCTTTAGATTACACTTGTAAATGAAATCATATGGCATTGGTCTTTCTAACTTACTCCACTCAGCAAAATATACTTTGGTCCACCCATGTTCTTGCAGATGGAAAGATTTAATTTTTTTATGGCTGAGTGATATTTCATTGTATATATGTATCATCTCTTCTTTATCCATCCATCCACTGATAAACACCAAGGTTGCCTCTATATCTTGGCTATCGTAAATAATGCTAAAATGAACATATGTATTCAAATGTTTCTTCAAAGTCTTATGTGGGTTTCTACAGAAAATTACCAAGAAGTGAAATTACTGGGTCATTCTTTGACTTTTGCTATAGCCTTTTGTAATTAATTTATTTTTATGGTGACATTGGTTAATGAAATCCAATAAGTTTCAGCTCTATACTTTAACAGTAAGGCATATATATATTTACACTGTGTGTTCACCTCCCATAGTTAGATTTCTTTCTGTCACCACATATTTGACCCCCTCGCCCCACACCCTACCCTCTGGAAACCACTAGTCTGTAGTCTATGTCCATGAGTCTCTGTTTGTCCTGTTCATTTGTTGCTTTTAGGTTTATATCCCACAAATAATTGATATCATGTGGTTTTCAGATTTTTCTGTCTGGCTTATTTCACTTCGCATGATTATCTCGAGTTCCATCTATGTTGTTGCACACGGCAGTATTATATGTCTTATTATGGCTGAGTAATATTCCATTGTATATATGTACCACAGCTTCTTTATCCAGTCATCTATTGTAGGACACTTATGTTGCTTCCATGTCCTGGCCACTGTGAATAACACTTCTGTGAACATCTCTTTGCCTAATTGATGGTTTCTTTTGCAAATATCTTTTCAGATATGGGGTTTCAAGTCTTTGGGGTAAATACTCTGTAGAGGGATTGCTGGATCATATGGTAGATCAATTCGTAGTTTTCTGTGGAACCTCCATATTTTGAGGAAACTGCACTGTTTTCCATAGTGGTTATACCAATTTGCAGTCCCATCAGCAGTATATGAGGGTTCTTTTTTCTCTGCATCCTCTCTAACACTTGTTATTACTTGTACTGTTAGTAACAGCTATTCTAACTGGTGTGAGATGGTATCTCATTATGGTTTTCATTTGCATATCCCTAATAGCTAGCAATGTTGAGAATCTTTTCATATGTTTGTTGGCCATTTGTATGTCTTCTTGGGAGAAGTGTCTGTTCAGATCCTCTGCTCATTTTTTAATTGTATTGTTTGGGGTTTTGTTGTTGTTGTTTTTACTGAGTTGTATGAGTTCTTTGCATATTTTGGCTATTAGGCCCTTATTGGGGGCGCTTTATGCAAATATATTTTCCCATTCGGGTGGTTGTCTCTTTGTCTTATTGATGGTTTCTTTTGCTGTGCAGAAGCTTTTAAATTTGATTAGTCCCATTCATTTATTTTTGCTTTTACTTTCTTTGCCTTGAAGTCAAATTCATAAAATAAGTCCAAGATCTATGAATTTATTTCCTATGTTTTCTTCTTTGCAATTTATTGTTTTAGGTCTTATATTCAAGTCCTTAATCTATTTTGAGTTAATTTTGGTTGTGGTGATAGACAACAGTCTAGTTTCATTCCTTTGCAGATGGCTTTCCAGTTTTCCCAGCACCATTTATTGAAGAGGCTTCCTTTCTCCACTGTATGTTTTTGACTTTTTTGTCAAAAAATATTTGCCCATACAAACATGGGTTTACTTCTGGAGTCTCAGTTCTGTTCCACTGGTCTGTATGTCTTTATTTCTGACAATACCATGCCTTTTTGATTATTGTCACTTTGTAGTATAATTTGAAGTCAGGCAGACTGTTACCTCTACACTTGTTGTTTTTTCCCAGGATGACTTTGGTAATTAGGGTTCTTTTGTGCTTCCATACAAATCTGATGATTTTTTGTTCTGTTTCTTTAAAAAATGCCAATGGGATTTTGATGGAGATTGCATTAAACCCCCAATAATGTCGGTTTAACTATATTGATTCTTCTAATCCAAGAACATGGATAATCATTCCATTTCTTTGTGTCTTCAGTTTCTTTTCATTGGGTCTTATAGTTTTCATTATACAGATCTTTCACATATTCTGTTAGGTACATTTACTCCTAGATATTTTTTTCATTTTTTTGTGATTGCAAATGGAATTATTTTTTCCACTTCTTTTTCTGACAATTCATTATTAGAGAATAGGAACACTATGGATTTTTGAACATTGATTTTGAATCCAGAAATTTTACTATATTTGCTTATTGTTTTTAGTAGTGTTCGTGTGGAGTCTTTAGGGTTTTCTATTTAGAGAATCATTCCATCCACGAATAGGGACAGTTTATCTTCTTCATTTCCTCTGTGGATGCATTTTATATCTTTTTTATATCTGTGTTTTGATCATAAATGGGTGCTGTATCTTGTCGAAAGCTTTTTCTCCATCTATTGATATGATTACATGATTCTTATTTTTTAATTTGTTTATGTGGTGTATCACATTAATCGTTTTGATATGTTGAACCATCCCTGTGCTCCTGGGATGAAGCCCATTTTATCGTTGTGTATAATCTTTTTAATATGTTGTATTCAGTTCACTAGTACCTTTTTAAGGATTTTTGCACCTATGTTCATGAGAGATTTTGGTCTATAATTATCTTTTCTTGTGTTATAATTACCAGGTTTTGGTATCAGGGTAATGTTGGCCTCATAAAATGACAGGGTTTATTGCTTCCTCTTCAATTTTTTGGAAGAGTTTGAGGAGAATAGGTATTAAATCTTCTTTGAATGTTTGATAGAATTCACTGGTGAAGCCATCTGGTCCTGGACTTTTACTTTTTGGTAGGTTTTTGATGATTGTTTCAATTTCCATACTGCTGATTGATCTATTTAGATTTTCAAGTTCTTGATTCAGTCTAGGAAGGTCATATTTTTCTAAGTACTGGTCCATTTCTTCTAGATTATTAAATTTGGTGTTATATACTTTTCACGGTTTTCTTGTATGATCCTTTGTATTTCTGTAGTGTCTGTCATAATTTCCTCTCTTTCCTTTCCTGATTTTGTTTATTTGTGTCCTTTCTCTTTTTCCTTTAGGGAGTCTGGCCAGGGGTCTGTGAATGTTACTAACCTTCTCAAAGAACCAGCTCCTTGTTATATTTATTTTTTCTATTGTTTTTGTTTGTTTGTTGGTTTGTTTGTTTTCAATTTCATTTATTTCTGT
>NW_006494610.1:10300019-10319723 GCF_000325575.1 Pteropus alecto
TGTAATGATATGAACTTTCCTCTTATGACCGCTTTTGCCGTCTCTCAAAAGTTTTGATATGTTGTACTGTCATTATCATTTGTTTCTATGTATCTCTTGATCTCTATTTCTTCTCTGACCCAGTTATTCTTCAATAGCATGTTGTTTTATCTCCATGTATTTGTGGTTCTTCCTGCTTTCTTTTTGCAGTTGATCTCCAGCTTCAAAGCATTATGATCAGAGATATAGTTGGTATGATTTCAACCCTCTTGTATTTGCTGAGGCTAATTTGTGTCCCAGTATATGGTCAATCCTTGAGAATGTTTCATGTGTATTAGAGAAAAATTTATAAGCAGCTGTTTGGGCACGAAAGGCTCTGTAAATGTCGATTATATCCAATTGGGCAAATGTTTCATTTAAGGATGTTATTTCCTTATTAATTTTCTGTTTGGATGATCTGTCCATATCCGACGTGGTGTATTTAGGCACCCTACTATGATAGTGTTTTGGTCTGTTTCTGCCTTTAGTTCTGTTAGTAATTGCTTTTTATATTTCAGGGCTCCCTGGTTGGTAGCATAGATATTAATAAGTGTTATGTCTTCTTGGTGTATGATTCCCTTTATCATTCTGAAGTGTCCCTCAGTATCTGTCTTTACCTTTTTATTTTGAAGTCTGTTTTGTCTGATATTAGTATCACTTCTCCTGCTTTTCTCTGAATGCCATTTGCTTGAAATATCATTTTCCACTCTTTGACTTTGAGTCTTTATTTATCTTTGGACCTGAGATGTGTCCTCTGAGGCAGCATGTGGTTGCATTTTTTTTTTCATCCAATCTGCAACTCTGTGCCTTTTTATTGGTGAGTTCAGTTTATTTACATCTAGGATGATAATTGAAATATGAGGTTTCCTATAGCCATTTTATCTTTTGATTCCTGGTAGCTCGGTGTTTCCATTGCTTTCTTGTCCTTGCATTTATGTCTGTTTTGTTGTTGTTGTTGTTGTTGTTTGTTGGTTGGTTGGTTGGTTGGTTGGTTAGTTGGTTGGGTTTTCTGGGTTTTCCCTCTGGTCCTTCTTATTTTATGTGATGTACTCAGTTCTGAATCTTTGGCATGTGATACCATTACGAATATGTAAAGGATAGTTATATATATATATAGTAGTCCATTTTCTTCTGCGTGTACTTTATCGCCATTTTCCTTTGCGAAGTTAGATCTTTAAATCCTCCCCTTTTTTGTTAGTGTTGTCTCAATTTGTCCCTATGTCTGCTGAATGTTCATTGCTATCTTGCAATAGCAAATTTCTTATTGTTTAAGCTTATAATACCCTAATCTTAATTAGTGTTGCACTACTCTGCTTCTGTCTGCCTGCTGGTCATCTTATTCATAGTTATGTATTTTTTTGTCATTTTGTTTTAGGTAGGCTGATCCCTTTCAGTATTTCCTGCAATGCAGGCTTCTTAGTAGAGAATTCTCTCAATTTTTGTATGTCTGTAAAGATCTTTATTTCTCCTTCATATCTAAAGGAGAGCTTTGCCAGATACATTATTCTTGGCTGGTAGTTTCTTTCATTTAATAATTTGAATATTTGATTCCACTCCTTTCTGGCTTGTAAGGTTTGTGCTGAGAAGTCCAACGATAACATAAAGGGTTTTCTTTTATATGTTTCCGTCTTCTTTTCCCTGGCTGCCCTGAGAATTCTGTCTTTGTCATTAGTTTTTCATAATTTTAATATATGTGTCTTGGAGAAGGTCTTTTTGTGTTAAGATAATTGGGTGTTCTGTTGACTTCTTGAATTCCAAGCTCCAGTTTATTCCTTAGATTTGGGAAATTCTCATCAACTATTTGTTTAAAAATGCTTTCTAATCCCTGCTCCTTTCCTCCTTTTCGAGAATGCTTATTATTCTTATTTTTCCTTTCCTAATGGTATCAGCTAGTTCTTGTATTTCTCTTTCATTATTTTTCATTCCTCAGTCTCTCTCTTCTTCCTTCTGAATTATTTCTAGATTTCTATCTTTGATATCACTGATCCTTTCCTCAATTGGTCGACTCTATTTCTCAAACTTGCTATTTCATTTTTCATCTCTTTCAGTGTGTTCTTCATCTCCAGAAGTTCTATTTGGTTCTTTTAGAGCGTTTTAATTTCTTTGTTAAAAAACTCATTATGTTAATCTAGTTGTTTTTTCAACTTTTGCAATTATTAATATGAATTATTTTGGATGTCATTGAGCCTTTTCAGAAGTACTATCATGAATTTTCTGTCATTTAAGTCATGAATTTCTATGTCCTTAAGCTTATTTTTGTAGATTTTTCTCTTTCTTTCTGAGCTGCCTTGTCACCTTGGTTGTTTGTGGTGTTTAATGGACTATTTCTCTGCCTGGGCATTAATGGAATTGTATTCTGCTTTTTTTTTTCCCCTCAGAAAGATTTATTATATGACGGTCTCTCTTTAGTCTGTTGCTAAGAAGGCATTTTTCTTTTGGTTTCCAGTAGGTAGCATCTAAGCCTCTTGAATATCGCTTTATAAAAAGCCTTAAAATGCCTTTTTTTTCCCTTATAAATATTCAATCATGTTCCTTACCCTCAATCTCAGTCCCTGTCAGTGTTAGTGATACTTTTGGTAGTGTTTGCTCAAATTCCCCTCAGGCTCTGCAGTGTTTGGTCTTGGATTCTTGGATGATATGGTGGGGTGCCCTCTGTTTTGGAGGATGGGGGTTGCTGTAGCTAGGCCTCACATTTTGCAACTGCAGCTGTTCAAAAATGTGCTGTTGCTTCTCTGCCATCTCACTTAGCTTTCTGCCCTGCTCCCTGGGCTCTACCATTGCATGGAGCTCTCCGATCTCTCAGGCAGGGTTGTTTAGAGAAACTCCTACCACTTCTCTTCTCCCCTTCCTGCTGGGAGTTCCAGCTACAAGAGGCAGCTTCTTTGTTCCTTCCAATCTACCACCCGA
The DNA here is from genome assembly GCF_000325575.1 of Pteropus alecto. Classification (NCBI taxonomy): domain Eukaryota; kingdom Metazoa; phylum Chordata; class Mammalia; order Chiroptera; family Pteropodidae; genus Pteropus; species Pteropus alecto. The sequence continues at coordinate 10,302,945 of NW_006494610.1, forward strand.
CTCCCGCGGATCTGACCTATGGTAATTCTTATGCACAGATCACTCACTCAGACGTACTTGTGTGCAGTTTTGGTGTTATTTATTGAGTTTTAGATGTTCAGCTTCTTATTATTTCAAGGAGAGAGATTTGGGGACATCTCTCACTCATATGCTTCTGACATCATTCACTCCAGCTTTTTTTTGTTTCTATTTTCATGAAATATCTTTTTCCTTTTCTTTACCTTCAGTATCTGTATTTCTTTCTATCTGAAGTGAGTCTCTTATACGCAGCCTATGTAAGGGTCTTGATTCCTTATCTGTTCAGCCACTCTATGTCTTTTGATTGGAGCATTTAATCCATTTATATTAAAGTAGTTATTGGTTGATATAGCAATCTACAGATGGCTGCCACCATGCTGCACTTGGAAGTGCCTAGAGAGTCCAAGCAGCCGCTGCTAGTGCTGGGCATGGGGCTGCTCAACAAGAGGTACTGGGCCTGCCAAGGCTAGATGATGCTTGTTTGGGGTTTGTGAACCTTTGAGAGATTTTAGGAAAGTTCACAGCATGAGCCAAGGCAGGCCATTTGTATGGATAAACCACTGGAAGCAGCTTAGGTGGGCCCACAAATTGGATGAGGTGCGTCCTTTGGGAATCACCAGGGTGGGGCAGTTGGTGTTAGCCAGGTTAATGGAGACTCATATATGGTGGCCACCTGTATCTGCACACTGGGAGGGAAGAGGGCAATGTCTCCTGGTCAATCAAGGAACAATTGAGTCTACTAGCTCTTCTGTCTGGGAGGAAGCTGCCCTTCTAGCCCTTGCCCAGAAGCCAGACAACCCAGTTCCTCTCCATATGTCCTTGGTGCTTTTCAAGCTGTTGCCCCATCAGTGGAATTCAAAGCAAGTGAGTTCATCAGTGAGTAAGTCTATTCACAGGCCCTTTAAGGGGAACATTTGGACCTCCAGCCTCCCTTCATCTCACTTAGCCATAATCTCTGCTGGTTTTCACAGCCAGAGGTGTGGAGACTTCTCTTTCCAGCACTGGAATCTTCATCTGGGAAGCGTGTTATGGGGCCAGGACCCCTCGCTCCTCCAGGGAGATCTCTGCAGTTGCAATGTCCCTCTCATTTTTAACTGCCATACACAAGTATAGGACCGTCCCATTTCACGTCTCCGCGCACCCTCCCACCAGTCTCAAGGTGTCTTTTCTATGTCATTAGTTGTACGACTTCTGTTCAGCTAGACTTCAGGCAATTCTGTAGTTTAGTTGTAATTTTGATGTGTTCATGAGAGGAGACAAGCACAACATTTACCTACTCCACCATCCTGTCTAGAAAAAAAAATACTGACCTGATCCATTTTTAAATGTCAGCTAAAAAGCCTTACTACATTAGTCTTTTCATGTATGGATATAGCACACATTATAAGAGGAGGAATTCAAACCAAGGACTAAGTCATTTATAGGCCCTGAGAAAGATAAACACTCTGTGCTTAATGACAAGTTTGTCAAAGATTTTTATATTCATTTCTTTTGACATTTCACATAAGTATAGTATTTTTCTCCAGATATACACAGTGATTTCTCATGTGGATAACTTGACAGCAATAGGCTTTATGTTTTATTTTGCATTCTTTAAAAGTTATACTGTTGTTGTTGTTGTTGTTTTTTTTTTTTTTTTTTTTTTTTTTTTTTTTGCATATAAATCCTTGGTGGATAGGGCAATAATACATTAGAATGGTTTAAAAACTGAAATAACATTATATCCTCCTAAAGCTTGGGCTGAGAGGGGAGTTTAATTGCTCTGTTATGTGTTTAGAGCTGACCTCTTCTTCCTCATAATTTATTAAAATAGGACAACTATTCTTGTTTCCTTCTCTAAAATGGGAATAAACTTGGCAAGGGACAGAGGTTCAGCTCTTGACCCAAAGTATCCAGAATAATTTTAGCAGGGGATTCAGTAATTAGATTCATGACATTAAACATTAAACTATTGCTTTCTTATTGTTTGAAGTCCCCACAACTTCTGGACATTTGATTTTCCTAGGGACAGTGTTGATAGTAATCTCTTAGGAAATGGAAGGTGATACTATTGAAATAACTTTATGTTAAATTTTAGCTTATGTTTAAAAACCTGAGTTTCTAGGGGAACAATTTTCTAAGTGAAAATATTTACAGATAGACACCTTAGATTTACTACTAAGCTCTCTACTTTAAAGCAGTAGAAACTAAAAATCAGATAATTTTTAAAACATTTTTTTCTTAACTAAAAGATAAGTTTCCATTTTCTTTATCAACTAGAGTTTTGTCCTTTCATGGAGGTGGTATCTATATGTTTTCCTACTTTGCTTATCAAAGATATCACAGATATGTGGTCTATTGCAAAATCTATTATTGATTGATTATTATTTTTATGTTTATTTGTATTGATATAATTCATATATCATGAAATCTACTCTTTAAAGTGTACAATTCAGTAGGCTTTACTATATTTACAATGCTATGCACCATCATCATCAGTTTCTAATTTCAGAACATTATAATCATCCCTCAAATAAACCTGGAACCCAATAGAAGTCATTCTTTATTCCATCCTCTCCTCTCTCCTGAAAATCGCAAATCTTTCTTTATTTATGTATTTGATTATTGTAAACATGCCATATTAATAAATTCATACAATATGTGGCTTTTTGTGACCACTTCTTTCATTTAATGTTTTCAAGATTTGTTTAAGCTGTAGTACATTATCAGTACTTCACTTTATTTTAAAGTTGAATTTGATGCCATTGTATCAATATACTCCATTTTATTTATACATTCATCGTTTATGTCATTTGTGTTGTTTCCACCTTTGGGGCTCTTACAAATAATACTTCTATGAACATTCATATACAAATTTTTGTGTAAGCATATGTTTTTCTCTTGGTTATATACTGAGAAGTAAATAGATGGATTATTCTTATACATTATTTTTAAATGAAAAACAACCAAATTACCTTTGAATACGTATACATTTGTTGGAAGAGTATAATTAAATGATAATTTCATTAGAGAAGCAATAGCTCTTTAAGTCACCTTTTACGAATTTTATGAATAGGCACCTGAAAAACTTATTTCCAATCTGTTTTGCCCGTAAAGACAAAACAATTTGAAATTAAAGCAATGTGTGATGGTATATCTATGTGTGGATTTCTTTTCAGTCCTTTCTATCACCTTATGTGTATATCATTTTATTTTTTTATGTATCTATGGTCAATTTTAAACTATAAAAAAAAAATCGAAAGACCAAAAGTAGTCTGAAAATCTCCATATATGGGAGTTAAAAAATATACCCAAAGAAACAGTCATTCAAAGGCGACATTCGATTGCTATATATTAAACTATTTTCTTTATGCTTATATATTTTAATAATTTTTAAAAAATTGGAAAAGCATCAATGAAAAGTATGGAAAAGCATCAATGAAAAGTATGGAAAAATATATGATCTTTTCTTAATTATAGTACATAAAAAGATAAATTAATGTTTTCAAAGACTAATTACATATGCAAATACACATAATATATTAAGCATAATAGAAAAATGACACTCTATAAACAAGAAATTGCATAACAATTTTATAAAAAATACATATATAGACAACATAAATATCTCAAAATACTAAAAGTGGTTTTCCATAGTAACTTGTACTTTCTCCTTAATTCATTACTTAGTTTTCTAAATTTTATATAATTATTGTGATTTACAGATATAATTAGAAAAAATAACTATAATTTAAAATTGTTCCTTTTATGTTTGTTATCAAGACAAACAATCAACTCAGAAAAACTTGCATCATTTTCAAAAAGGTATTAACCAAACGCATATGGCTAACATACAGATAAGGAGTGTTATAGATATTTATGACATAAAATAAAAATATCCAATTTTGTAGGAAAGGATAAAATGATATATTCCAAACCCAGAGCCTCAAGTTGCAGAAACATATCTCCTAATGGTTCTCAACCAGACATTTGATTGTCATAACTTGGGGAGCTAGATGTTGCAAATGGCTTCTAGTAGGTAGGGATCATGGGTGCAGCTCATTTCTCAAGGTTGAGAAATCCTGCTATAAATCATCTGTTTTTTAAATAATCAATTATTTAATTAATTAACATCCCTTAAATGGGCATTAAATATTTAAAAAGCTTTTCTTAGACTCAGAATTCAGAAATGTAGACTTAACTCTGAAGTTAATACCTATGTGTAGAATAAACCCATATAATACATTTTGAACTTAAGTAAATACATGATACTAAGAACAGAGCTGATGTTATTGAAAGTTTCTACAATAAAAAAATAGTCTCTAGATTTTGACATTCAATATTGTTTAATGAAAATAAGGGTTTTTTTTAATTAAAGTGATGACATAAATCTACTTTATTATACATCTACTAGAGATTTTATATGGAAATTACATTACAGAGCTATTCTGATATATCGTTTAATGAATAACAAGACTTTTTTGTATTAAAAAATGACAAACAAACTGACTACTAGCAAAGTATATAAAAATTTATTTTTGGAAAAGTTATAGGTGCTAATAAAGTATGACTAAAAATTATTTACTATAAGGAATTAAGATAACTGAATAAAAATAACACACAGTGAGAATCTGTTGTGACCCATAACTAGAACATTGAAACTTTTTAAACTTATTCGTTTTTGACAGCAAGTCTCTGCAAAGAATGGACTTAGCTTATTGTTTCAGCCTCATCTCACGCAACAGTTCCCTTCACTTCCTGAGCTCTCTTTCAATTTGGGGAAGGATAACCTCCAAAAAATGAAACCAAACAAGGCCTTTTCCACAATAGGGACTTTCTTTGCTCATACTGTTTCTTCTTTGCATGACCAGATCTTGCTTATCTTGTTTAAGAAACAACTCCCAACTCTTCCTACTACTCTATACAGATTTCTCTCTGCTAGTCTCCTTCTGGTGCAATTCTTTCTCTTTTAACATGCTTGAAATTTTTCGATTTATTATTTCATCTTGTTTACTGTCTGTCTGATACTCTGATACCCAAGAGAGGAACTTCGTTTATTCTGCTCACTGTAGTATATCCACTATGCAGAAAGGGGGTAGTATAAGGATTATTGGTTGAATGTCTGAATAATTTTGGAAAAGAGAGCAAAGTAATATGTTTAACACTTATTATGTATCATTTGTTCAGCTATGTACTGATAATTCATAAGTTAGAGACACAGAGTAATCTCTTCCTCCATGAAATTTAGAGTATAATGGAGAGATATCCAGGAACTCTGCTATAGGTGAGGTTCAGGGGTCTAGAGAAATACACAGTAGGAGCTGCTTGGGTGGTCAGAGAAAAATTCCTGAGAAACTTATATAAGCTTTAACATGAAGGATGAATATAAATTTTCTAGATGAAGAAAAGGTAGAAAATGTTCCAGGCAGAGGGAACTCTCCCAGATAACCTTTGAGACTAGGTGCATGGAATTGCCATTCAGTCCCATGAGGAATACAAGAAATATAGGCTCATATTCTGGGTATGTCTTCAATGTTTAGTTTTGTGGAATTTAACTTTAAACATCAAGAGAGTGATATCCAGTTTGAAGTTGGATGGGTCTGCAACTTAAGAGAGAAGTCTGCATTGGCTTCTGTAGGTTTGGGGAGTTGTCAAAGTACAGAGATGGGATTTGAAGGTATGCACAAAGATTAGATCTCCCAGAGACAGCATGCACACTGACAGAAAAAAAGGAACAAACAGAGGAAGAGGTACCAGTAAATACTAAGTGTTTCAAGGGCATGAGAGAGAAATGTTGCTAAGGCTGAAGTTAGGGGAGAGTTTCCAGGGCAAGTGAGTGGTGAGCCATAGCAGCCACTCAGAGCTAGAGGTCACATGCTTGAGAAACATCACTCAGGGATTGATTTTATACTTACAAAGTCAATATGATTATTAAAAAAGCAATATCATTTTAGTGGTAGAGGCAGAATTTCAACCATAATGATAAGATGAAGGACTAAGCAATATGGAACTAGAGGCGGTGAGTATATGTAAGTTTAGTTGTGATAGAGACTGAGGGGAGAAGTCAGAAGTTATATAGGGTCATAGAGGGTTATTTTTAAAATGGTGGAGAAAGTATCTCTTTTAGATTAGAGACAGCCAATGAAAATGGAGAAGTTGAAAATGCAGGGGAAATAGAGGACATAACGAATAGAGCAAAGTCTCAAATGATATTGGTTAAGTGCTTTAAAAATTTCGTAATGTATTCGCATAGGTTAATTTGTTAAATGCTTACAATAATACTTCCACATATGGCTTATTCTTTTTACTGCACACATATTAAAAATGAGACTCAGAAAGTTTTAGTAATTTGCCCAGAGGCACACAGTTAAGAAATGTTAAAGCTGAGATTTGAAATCTTGTCTGTCTTTTTCTAAATTTCATGTTACTTCCCACTAAACAATGCTGACAAGCTAACTGTTCTTCAAGCCTCTGTTCTCCAGCACTGGTAACATTCACTTACAAATTGGAGAACATTGAGGATAAGAAGAGAAACTGTCTTAGCTTATTTTAAGATACAGCATCTCACTGTTTGCTCCTAAAAAATTATCTGGATATCAGCAACTGAAAATATTTCTCTAAATAGATTGAATCACACTCAAAGTGTGGTGAGCAGGCTGACAGTGTCACCTGGAAGCTTATTAGGAATGAATATTCATCGGCCTACCCCAGGCTTACTTGAAAGGTATCCTGTACTAATTTATATAAAACAATTCCCATGTGGTAAACATTAGGGAAACAATTATGAATTGATATGTATATTTAGAATGTCATAAACGCTTAAAGTTTAAAAAGTTTAAATAAAGTAAATGAAACAAATAGAATCACAAGTTAAAGTCACTAATTAAACTTTTGAGAACTCAACAGTTTATTTTGGAATTGAAAGATAGTAGCCTACACATAAAAGAAAAATGTCTTTTTGTTCAGAGTTAATGACACCTTTGGTAATCATGGCATAAACCAGTAAAATAGCTTCAGAGTTTGAGAGCCAACAAGACTTTCTGTTTTATTTTTTCTATTCCATTTTCTATCTCAGTGAGCAGATAAGAGATTTCTGGATTTAAGTTGATCATAAACTGTGTTTAGCATTAAGTCCTTAATTATTTGGCCATTTTAAGAAAAATAAATATCTATAAAACATGGTTATTTTATTTAGCATTAGCAAGATTTTAAAGGAAACCCAATTCAACTAAAGTCGAATGCACTAAAATAGCTGGGCCACCGGTGTGATTTCAATATGCCATTTTAGACATGTACCTCTAGCCATTACACATTTCTTATTTTAATCATTTCCATTTAAATTTTGAAGTTTCAAGAAATCATGTGTATCAAAAATTATATTTTCTATGCCACATGTTTGTCATTGTTCTAGTCTCCCCTTTATTTTCTTTCTTTTTATGCATCTATTTTCATCCCTTCTTTCCATTTCTCCTCTCATTCAACATTTTTCATCCCCTGATCTATATTATTTCATTTTCATTTCTTCTTTTCCAATTTTATACAAAAAGAATCTCAGATGATTTTCAAAGATATATACACATAAGAGGTGCTAATAATATGTTTGAAACCATTAAATATTAGAAAACAACATAGTGTTTACACTAAATATTATATCACATCTTGGAATCTATTTTTCATATATAAAGTGCTCTTAATCAAATATTTTATTTGCTTAACAGGAGATAAAAATCAATTTTTACTTTAATAGCCTGTATAGCCAATAGCTATTTCATTGATTCTATTTATATTATAGCTCTGGTTACTTTCTTTTATCATTTTATCTCTAGCCTTTCTGGAGTAACGCTTTAAAAAGAGGAGTTTAACATCTTAAATGCTTGAAGGCAAATGATCTAGGGGACGGGGAGGAGAGTAATGAGGTCACTGCCATGTAAGCTTAGGCACTAGGAGTTTAGAAAATACCAAAATCATCGCTTCAATACATTTATTGATAAAAATCTCTTCATACATTCATTTACATGGATATAATTAAGTAGAAAAATAAATATGATGGCTCCAGGGAAGAAGGGTTACCACTAAAAATGGAAAGTAATATGTTGAAATAGCTTTATGGCTGAATTAATTTTTTATTCTTTCTTTCAATTTTTATTCATCTGAACTTCTCTACTCAATGCTTTTCTGTCAGCAAGCATGGATAACTTAATGTAGAAATTAAAAACAAAAATTCAATATTAATAAACTAACTTTTAATTAATTACACTGTAGAGGTGATAAATAATATTGAAATTAAAATTTGAAAATTTGTGATAATGTGGCATATTGTGTAGTCAGTCTGGCATATTAGGAAAACACCGGAGTAAAAGTTTAAAAACCCAGTTCAAGTTCCTACTTTCCCACTAACTTATTTCATGACTTTAGAAAATTCCTTGAATTGAGTTTACTTGCATCATACTGGAAATGTATCTTGCTTCTGAACATTATATCGATTGCGGTGCTATAGGAATTAGTTATCAACACCTCTATTAAAAACGCTGGCTCTGCTATTATGGTGGCTACAGAAAGAAAATTCTTTGTCAATACCCACTGCTTGTTGTCTTGCCATATTCTGGTGACTTATTATTAAAGAATACTGAAGCCAAGATAAAGAGAAAATCAAGATCTGTGGGCACTGCTTCATTGTGGAAAGAAATATATAGCTGGGTAAAGAATAACCAAGCTGACCAATAACCATCACCTAAGAAAAAGCATTTATAGTTTTCTTTATATGGTTCAGACTTATAAACATTTGTCTTCTGGTCATAGGAAATTATTTCTGTAAATAAAATAGAATTGTAATTATTACTTATGATACCATTAAAAAAAAACATTTATATTAACTACGATTTTGAAAAGCACAGAACATTTAACAAAATATCACCTTCAGAGTATGTGATTAGCTTGACAGCCTCCCAACCTAGCATTGAACAGGCTCTCATAAGCATTAAAAGAAAAAATCTTGGTCCACCTTTATTATATAATCTTTGCAAACCAAGATAATTTTTTCTAACATCTACATCCAGGGACTTCCAAAATTCCAGAAGCACTGTTCTTGTAGTCATAAAGAAATCTTGGGAGAAAGTGCTCTGAATCAAGGGCAATATTAAGTATATGATATTCCCCTCTTTTTGCATAGTGCTTTTCATTTTGACACAAGAGCCTTAATTTTAGGAGATGGTGCACATGAATTTTACTCTAACACATTCATCTACAAGAATGCCATATTACTTTATTTTTCCCAAATTAGAATAAACTGGATTTGATCCCCTTTCTGCCTGGGTGATGAAAAATTCCATTTCAATCATTTTGATAGAGGTCTTTCCCTCTTTGGGGTTACACAGGATCCAGGTATCCTACAGCACATTTACTGACACACTGTTACTTTGAACTTGAGGACTGCGCTAGTGACCAATTTCCAAAATACCTGTCCTTTACTTTCTGCTTCCACCTTTCCCACTATTTCATTACCCATTGCCCTTTTTGGAGAGAATCTGCAAGGGCAATGGTCCTTTCCACACATAAGATTTATGAACAAAACTACCTTTTCCTGAGAAAGAGCTCTTTCTCCAAGCCCCATCCTCTCTCCTTATTAGCCCTTCAGCTATTTCCCTCAAATATTTTATTTGCTTAACAGGAGATAAAATCAATTTTGACTTTAATAGCCTGTATATCCAATAGCTATTTCATTGGTTAGAACCCAGGCTAATCTCTCATTCCTGATTGTGAAGAGTGATATGCTAAATTCTGTCAGATGTTTTTCCCATTCTCTTTGTTACACTTTTAAAGTTTGGGAACATCCTAAGCAATTTCATCTGCTTTTCATGGGTAAGAGATTCATTTCTTTAGGGAAGCATTCCTGGTTCTTCTGACTATGGGAGAATAATAATTTCCTTTTAAGTCAAGGCCTTGAATACCAATGTACAGATCAAATGTATTGCCACCTCCTGTTCTCACAGGATTAAAGCAACCCATCTTCACATGTTGCATGCTACCTCAATTTGCTCATTAACAATTCATAGAATTATATACTTACATTTTATTCATAAATTTAAAATGCCATGGAGAAGCTATAATAATATACCACTTCACACCCACTAGGATGGCTATATTTTAAAAAACACAGACAATAACAAGTATTGGTAAGGATTTGGAGAAATTGGAACCCTCATACAATGCTGAAGGGGAGGTAAAATTATACACATTTGGGGAAAATTTTGGTGCTTCCTTAAAAAGTTAAATATAGAATTACTTATGAAGGGGACTAAAGTTTTGACACCCTATAGCTGCCTTCTGGGATATTGATTTTAAGCTGGTTATTAAGAAACAAAAAACTCAGAAAGAGCATTTGATCCTCCCCGCTTCTTGCCCCCAAGAGATTCAGATGGAAAGGCCTGCTCAAAGAAGAAATTAAGATGTTCGCCTTAGCCTAATTTGAATTGAGTATGGTAGATAGAGGGCTCCAGGCTGGGGCCCTAAGAGATGATGATCTCTTGTGTCCCATTGAAGCAAAATTTGCCTGTCACATGTGTTCCACTCTTTCTTAATTACCTGTAATTCAGCTCTTCTCACTTTGGAAATCTGAGATCCCATTCCTTCTTTTCTGTTTTGTCCAAAATGACATATATACCAAACTTTGCCTCACTGTCTTCGGAATTTTCCTGCTTATGTGAATTCCCTATGCATGCAGATTAAAATTTGATTTTCTCCTGTTAATGTCTCTGTTAATTTGGTTATTAGCCCAATTAGAAGAACTTAAAAGGTAGGAGGAGCTCCTTTTCGGCCAGAATTGCCATCTTTCAGTAATTCGCCAAAATGACCAACACAAAGGGAAAGGGGAGAGGCACCCGCTATATGTTCTCTAGGCCTTTTAGAAAACATGGAGTTGTTCCTTTGGCCACATACATGCAAATCTACAAAAAAGGTGGTATTGTAGACATCAAGGAAATGGGCACTATTCGAAAAGGAATGCCCCACAAATGTTATCATGGCAAAACTGGAAGAGGTTACAGTGTTACTTATCATGCAGTTGGCATTGTTGTAAAAAAACAAGGGCAAGATTCTTGCCAAGAGAGTTAATGTATGTATTGAGCATTTTAAGCACTCTAAGAGCTGAGGTAGCTTCCTGAAACGTGTGAAGAAAAAATGATCAAAAAAAGAAGGAAGTCAAAAAGAAAGGTACCTGGGTTCAGCTGAAGTACCAGCCTGCTCCACCCAGAGGAGCACACTTTGTGAGAATCAATGGAAAGGAACCTGAGCTGCTGGAGCCCATTCGCTACAAATTCACGGCATAATAGATTTTAAAATAAAATTAAAGACCTCTAATTGAAAAAGAAAAGGTAGGAGAAGTATTTTTTTTAGCCCCCACACTTATAGAACCCAGCAATTTCACTTCTAGGTACATACCTAAGAGAAATAAAAATAATGCTGCTATGAACATCGGTGTGCAAATATCTTTTCAAATAGAAGTTTTCAAGTCTTTGGAGTAAATACCCAGTGAGGGGATTGCTGGATCATATGGTAGATCAATTCTTAGTTTTGTAGGAACCTCTATAGTTTGAGGAACCCCCACTGTTTTCCACAGTGGCTGTCCCAATTTGCAGTCTCACCAGCAGTGTATGAGGGTTCCTTTTTCTCTACATCCTCTCTAACACTTGTTATTACTTGTACTGTTGATAACAGGTATTCTAACAGGTGTGAGATGGTATCTCATTGTGTTTTGATCCGCATTTCTCTAATAGCTAGCAATATTCAGCATCTTTCCATATGTTTCTTGGCCATTTGTATGTCTTGGGAGAAGTGTTTGTTCAGGTCCTCAGCCCATTTTTTTAATAGGATTGCTTGTTTTTTTTTTGTTCTTATTGAGTTGTGTGAGTTCTTTGCATATTTTGGATATTAGGCCCTTATCGGAGGCATTGCTTGCAAATATATTTTCCCATTTGGATGTTTGCCTCTTTACCTTGTTTGATGGTTTCTTTTGCTGAGCAGAAGCTTTTTATTTGACGTAGTACCATTGATTTCTTTTTGCTTTTACTTCCCTTGCTTTTGAGATCAAATCCTCTCTAAATCCAAGGTCCTTGAGTTTAGTACCTATATTTTCTTCTATGCAATTTATTGTTTCAAGTCTTATTTTTAGTTCTTTGATTCATTTTTGAATTAATTTTGGTGTACGGTGACAGACAATAGTTTAGTTTCATTCTTTTGCATGTGGCTTTCCAATTTTTCCAGCATCATTAATCAAAGAGGCTTTCCTTTCTCTATGTCTGTTTTTGGCTTCTTTGTTGAAAATTATTTGCCTATCTATACAGGGGTTTATTTCTGGGCTCTCAATTCCTCAGAATGGCTTTGGTAATTAGGGTCTTTTATGCTTCCATATATATCTGATGATTTTTTTGTTCTATTTCTTTAAAGAGTGACGTTGGGATTTTGATGGGGATTGCATTAAATCTGTATAATGCTTTAGGTAATAACGTTGGTTTGACTATGTTGATTCTTCCAATCCAAGAACACAGAATATATTTCTTTCTATTTCATTATATAGGTCCTTTACATGTTCTGTTAAGTAGATTAATTCCTAAATATTTTATACTTTTTGTCGCAATTGCAAAAGAAATTATTTTTTCCATTTCTTTTTCTGACACTTCATTATTAGAGAATAGGATCGCTATGGATTTTTGAATATTGATTTTGTGTCCAGAAACTTTACTGTATTTGCTTATTATTTCTGGTAGTGTTCTTGCGGAGTCTTTAGGGTTTTCCATATAGAGAATCATGTCATCCACAAATAGGGACACTTTGACTTCTTTATTTCCTATTTAGATGCTTTGTATATCTTTCTCTTGCCTGATTGCACTTTCTAGGACCTCCAAAGTTACATTGAATAACAGTGGTGATAGTGGACAGCTTTGTCTTGCTCCTGATCTTAAAGGGAAGGTTTTTAGTTTTTCACCATTAAGTATAATGTTGGCTGAGGGTTTGTCATTTATGGTCTTTATTATGTTAAGGTATTTTCCTTTATACCGATTTTGTTAAGTGTTTTGATCAGAAATGGATGTATCTTATCAAAGGCTTTTTCTGCATCTATTGATATGATCATATGATTCTTTTTTAATTTGTTTATATGGTGTATCACATTAATTGACTTGCGTATGTTGAACCATCTCTGTGCCCCTGGGATGAAGCTCATTTGATCGTGGTGTATAATCTTTTCAGTATGTTATATTTGGTTTGCTAGTATCCCATTTAGGATTTTTGAATCTGTGTTCATGAGAGATATCGGTCTGTAGTTTTCTTTTTTTGTGTTATCTTGACCAGGTTTTAGTATCAGGGTAATATTAGCCTCATAAAATGAGTTAGGAAGTATTGCCTCCTCTTTTATTTTTTGGATGAGTTTGAGGAGCATAAATATTAAATCTTCTTTGTTTAGTAGAATTCACTGGTGAAGCCATCTGGTCCCGGACTTTTCCTTTTTGGTAGGTTTTTGATGATTGATTAAATTCCATACTGCTGATTCATCTATTTAGATTTTCCAGTTCTGACAATCCTCCCATTTACTCCTCTGGCCCTCCACCTAGCCAACATACTAATGCTAACTGGATTTCATATGCCATGCTTCCCATCCCTGTGGCCATCTATCAACTACTAATTTGTACTTCTTTAACTCTTCACTCCACTCTCCCGGCCTCCCACCTCCCCATCCCCTCTGTCTATCACCAAATTGTCCACTATATGTGTGAGTCTGTTTTTGATTAGTTTTTTCTTTTTGTTCCTTAGATTCTGCATATAAATGAAATCATATAGTATTTATTTTTCTCTATCTGACTCATTTCAGTCAGCATAATAACCTCTAGGTCCATCCACGTCATTGCAAATGGTAGGATTTCATTTTTTTCATGGCTGAGTAATATTCCATTGTATATATGAACCATAATTTCTTTATTTAACCATCTGTTGATGGGCATTTAGGTTGCTCCCATATCTTGGCTATTGTAAATTGTGCTGCCATGAATATTAAAGTGCATAGATCTTTACGAATTATTATTTTAGTTTTCTTTGGATAAATACCCAGAAGTGCAATTGCTAGTTCAAACGTTATATTCATTTTTAATTTTTTTAGAAACCTCCATACTGTTTTCCACAGCAGCTGTACCAATTTGCAATCCCATCCACAGTGTATGAGGATACCCTTTTCTCCACATCCTCACCAACACTTGTTGTTTTTTTGTTTATTGATGATAGTCATTCTGACAGGTGTGAGGTGATTTTGTGGTTTTAATTTGCTTTTCTCTGATAATTAGAGACCTTGAGCATCTTTTCACATGTCTATTAGCCATCTGTATTTCCTCTTTGGAGAAGTATCTGTTCAGGTCTTCTGCCCATTTTATAATTGGATTGGTTGTTATTTTGTTGTTGCGTTGCATGAATTCTTCATATATTTTAGATATTAACCCCTTATGAGATGTATCATTAGCAAATACATCTCTGAAACAGTCGGTCGTCTTTTTGTTTTGTGGATGGTTTCCTTTGCTGTAAACTTTTTGGTAGGTTTTGGATGATTGTTTCCATTTCCATACTGCTGATCAGTTTATATAGGTTTTCCAGCTCTTCCTGATTCAGTCTAGGAAGGTCATATATTTCTAAGTACTTGTTCACGTCACTAGGTTATTAAGTTTGGTGTTATATACTTTTCATAGTATTCTTGTATGATCTTTTGTATTTCGGGAGTGTCTGTAATTTCTCTTCTTTCATCCCTGATTTTGTTTATTTGTGTCTTTTCTCTTTTTTCTTTAGTGAATCTAGCCAGGGGGTTGTCAATTTTATTAAACTTCTCAAACAACCAGCTCTTTGTTGTATTAATTTTTTTTATTGTTTTTTGTTTTTAATTTTATTTAATTCTGCTCTCATTTTGATTTCTTTCCTTCTGCTGATTTTAGGCTTCATTTGTTTTTCCTTTTCTATTTTTTTAAGATGAAGCGTTAGGTTGTTTATTTGGGCTTGTTCTTGTTTTTTGAGATAGGCTGATAATGATATGAACTTTCCTCTTATTATCGCTTTTGCCATGTCCAAAAGTTTTAGTATGATGTACTATCATTATCATTCATTTCTATGTATCTCTTGATATCTCTTTATTTCTTCTCTGACCCAGTCATTCTTTAGTATCAGGTTGTTTAATCTCCCTATCTTTGTGGTTCTTCCTGCTTTCTTTTCACAGTTGATCTCCAGCTTCTAAATATTACGATCAGAGAATATGGTTGGTATGATATCAGCCCTCTTATATTTGTTGAAGCTATCTCTGTGTCCCAGTATGTAGTCAGTTCTTGAGAATGTTTGATGTGTACTAGAGAAGAATGTATAAGCAGCTGTTTGGGGATGAAAGGCTCTGTAAATATCAATGATAGGCCTCTATCATCTACGCCATTTTTTTTCTCTCCAGGTTTTGTCCAGTTAGTCTAATGCGTCATTTAAGGATGTTATTTCCTTATTGATTTTCTGTTTGGATGATCTGTCCATATCCAACAGTTGGTGCCCTACTATGATAGTGTTTTGGTCTGCTTCTCACTTTAGTTCTGTTAGGAATTGCTTTATATATTTTGGGGATCCCTGATTGGGAACATAGCTATAAATGTTATATCGTCTTGGTATATGATTCCCTTTATCATTATGTATGAAGTGTCCCTCATTATCTTTCTTTACCTTTTTTTTTTTGAAATCTATTTCATCTGATATTAGTACCACTACTTCTGCTTTTTTCTGAATGCCATTTCTTGAAATATCATTTTCTGCCCCTTCTCTTTGAGTCTACATTTGTCTTTGGAACTGAGATGTATCTCCTGGAGGCAACATATGGTTGGGGTTTTTTTTTCTCATCTTTATTGAAATATAATAGACAATTAATTGCTCATATTTACATTGTACAAGTCAATGAGGTTTTTTTTTTTAATTATAGTTGGCATAAAATAATATACCAGTTTCAGTTGTACAGCCTGGTGTTCAGAGATCAACATATCTCTCAAAGCACTCACCCCACGAAATCTAGTAACTCTCTTCCCCCTTGCATATATAGTACAACAATATTAACCATCTTCCCCATGCTACACTCTGCATCTCCATATCTATTCCTAATCCCTATGCCTTTTTTCTTCAATCCCCCTAAACCCCTACCATCTAGTAGCCTTCATCTCATACAAGGTGTTCTTCATTTTGACTGGTTCTCTTTTATAACTTCCATTTCCATATTTACATTTTTATCTCTTTGTTAAAGTTTTCACTGAATTCATCTACACTTCCCAAAAGTTCATTGAGCATCTTTATAACCAGAGTTTTGAACTCTGCATCTGTTAGATTGCTTGACTCCGTTATTCCTGGATCTCTGTTCTCTTCTTTCATATGGTTTCTGCTTCTTTGTCTTCCTATTTTGGCTGCCTTTCTATGTCTGTTTCTAGGTATTAAGTAAAGCTCTTAAGTCTCCCAGTCTTATTAGTGTGGATTTGTGAAGTAGGTGTCCAGTGGCACAGTCCTGAGCGGAGTTCAGCTGCAGGCCAAATTTAGCCCAAGCCTCTACCCCTCCAGGGCCACCTGTTAAGATTCAGCAAACAATCTGTAGATGCTATGCTTATAGGTGCCTCAAAAGGCCACATCAGAAACCGAGGCCACCTGCCTCCAGTGTGAGTCTAGGTGCTACTCAGCAAGGAGCACCTGACTCGCTGAGGATATACCTGGATGTGGCTTGAGTGGGGGGAGGGGGGCCTGCGA
>NW_006494610.1:10320061-10340471 GCF_000325575.1 Pteropus alecto
TGTGTTGTGTCTGTTTCTATGTACTAAGCAAAACTCCTAAGTCTCCCAGTCTTATTAGTGTGGCTTTGTGTAGTAGGTGTCCAGTGGCACAGTCCTGAGAGTGGTTCAGGAGCAGGCCAAACTTAGCCCAAGCCTCTACTCCTCCGGGGCCACCTGTTAAGATTCAGCAAGCAATCTACAAATGCAGTGCTTATAGTTTCTTAAAAAAAAATGGCAGAAACTGAGGCCAGCTGTCACTAGTGTGAGTCTTGGCTCTGCTTAGCAGGCAGCACCTGACTCGCAGAGGATACACCTGGATATAGTTTGGGTAGGGCAGAGAGTTCGGGGAAGTGGAGTTTCGGGGAATTCTCTGGGCGGAGTGACGTCTGTTATTCAGTTTGATGACATCTGAGCTACCACAGGCGCTGCATCAGCACACTAGGAGGAGAAAGGGCTCAACAGAGAAACAATGGATACTGCCGGCACTTCTGGCCGGGAGAGATCCTAGCCTTTGGGCCTCACTCCAACAACTCAGCGTCCCCTTGTCCCTGATGCCCCCCGCGCAATCACCCAACACTGGTGCTCAGAGCGAGCAGGTCCATCACCTTGAAAGTCCGTTTGTGGACATGGCCCCTTTAAGAGGTGTCTGCAACTGCTGGCTGATATAGCCTCTGTTCCACTCAGCCGCTTAGGACTGGGCAGCCTCATGTCCTCACCCTGTCCTATCAAGTCATGTTACAAGGTGATTTCTTATTTCTCTCCTTAGTTGGCTTGTTCATCTAGATCCCAGGCAACTATTTTTGCTGTTTGGTCTGTATTTCTGTTATAACTTTGATTTGGTCGCAAGAGGGATGAACAAGGCCTCTAACACCTACGCCATTTTTTTTTTTCTCTCCAGGTTTTGTTTTTCGATCCAATATGCAAATCTGTGCTTTTTTATTGGTGAGTTCACTCAATTTACTTTTAGGGTGATTATTGAAATATGAAGTTTTCCTATAGCCATTCTATCTTTGCTTTCTGGTAGCTCAGTTTTTCCATTGCTTCCTTGTCTTTGTATTTCTATTTGTTTTGTTGTTGCTGTTGTTGGTGTTGTTGTTGTTTTAACTTTGGTTGGATTTTATGGATTTTGCCTCTAGTCCTTATTTTATGTGATGTACTTCAGTTCTGAATCTTTAGTGTGTGGTTACCATTATGAATATGTAAAGGATAATTATATATACAGTAGTCCGTTTTGTTCTGCATGTGCCTTATCTCCAATTTCCTTTGCGAAGTTGGATCTTTGAATCCTTCCCTTTTCTGTTACTGTTGTCTCAATTTGTCTCTATGTATGCTGAATGTTCATTACTATCTTGTTATAGAAAATCTCTTATTGTTTAAGCTTATAATATCCTATTCTTAATAAGAGTTGCACTACTCTTCTTCTGTCTCCCTGCTGGTCACCTTACTCATAGTTATGTATTTTTTTTTGTCATTTTGTTTTAGGTAGGCTGACCCCTTTCCGTATTTCTTGCAATGCAGGTCTCATAGTGGAGAATTACCTCAATATTTGTATGTATGGAAAGGTCTTTATTTCTCCTTTATATCTAAAGGAGAGCTTTGCCGTATACATTATTCTTGGCTGGTGGTTCCTTTCATTTAATAGTTTGAATACGTGATTCCACTTCTTTCTTGCTTGTAAGGCTTGCACTGAGAAGTCCAACGATAACATAAAGGGTTTTCCTTTCTAGGGTACCGTCTTCTTTTCCCTGGCTGCCCTGAGTATTCTTTCTTTGTCATTAGTTTTTGATAATTTTAATATAAGTGTCTTGGAGAAGGTCTTTTTGTGTTAAGATAATTGGGTGTTCTGTTGACTTCTTGAATTCGAAGCTCCAGTTCATTCCGTAGATTTGGGAAATTCTCATCAATTTGTTTAAAAATGCTTTCTAATCCCTGCTCCTTTTCCTCTCCTTTGAGAATGCCCATTATTCTTGTTTCCTTTCCTGATTGTATCAGCTAGTTCCTGTATTTCTCTTTCATTATTTTTCATTCCTCAGTCTCTCTCTTCTTCCTTCTGAATTATTTCTAGATTTCTGTCTTTGATATCACTGATCCTTTCCTCTATTTGGTCGACTTTATTTCCTCAGCTTGCTATTTCATTTTTCATCCATTTTAATGTGTTCTTTATCACCAGAAGTTCTATTTGGTTCTTTTTTAGTGTTAATTTCCTTGCTAAAAAACTCATTCTGCTGACCTAGTTGCTTTTTTATCTTCTGGAATTGTTGGTATGAGTTAATTTGGATCTATTTGAGCTTTTTCAGAAATACTGTCATGAATTCTCTGTCATTTAAGTCACATATTTCTCTGTCCTTAAGCTTATTTTTGTAAATTTTCTGAGCTGCCTTGTCGCCTTGGTTGTTTGTGGTGTTTAATGGACTACTTCTCTGCCTGAGCATTAATGCAATTGTATTCTGCTTTTTTTTTTTTTTCTCAGAAAGATTTATCATATAAAGATCTCTCTTTAGCCTTCTGCTAAGAAGACATTTTTCTTTTGGTTTCTAGTAGGTGGTTTCTAAACCTCTTGGATCCCTGCTTATATAAAGCCTTAATAATGCCTATTTTTCTTATAAATATTCTATCACAGTCGCTACCCTCAGTCTCAGTCCATCAGTGTTAGCGAAAGTATCGGTAACATTTGCTCAAATTCCCCTGGGTTTGCAGTGTTCAGTCTTAGAAGATATGGGGGGAGTTGCCTCTGGGTTGGAGGATGGGGACTGTAGCTCATCCTTCCGTTTTGCAACCATTTGGTAATAATCACCTGTTGCTTCTCTGGTGTCCCCACTTCTCTGCTTTCTGCCCTGATCCCTGTGCACTACCACTGTGTGGAGCTCACAGCTCCATCAGGCAGGACCGTTCAAGGAACCCGGCACTCCTCTCCCTGCCCCTCCTCCTGCAGGGAGCTCAGACTGCAAGAGGCAGTTCCTTCGTTTCTCCCAGTCTACTGTCCAACTCATGCGGTTCTGACCTGTCGTTCTGACCTGTGGTAGCTCTTATTTGTGGATCCCTTGCTCAAATGTGCTTATGTGCAGGTTGGATGTTTTTTGTTGAGTTTTAGTAGTTGAGCTTATTGTTTCAAAGGAAGAGATCTGGGGATGTCTCTCACTCCTCCATGCTTCCCTCATCACTCCATATTTCGGGAATAGGACAATTAAATAGAGAAAGCTATGAAGTGTCGGTTTTCTTTTTGTAGTGATGGAAATATTCTGGAATATGGTGGTGATGGTCACCAAAACTTGTAAATATATTAAAATCAATGAACCATTCACAATAAAAGGGTAAATTTTATGGTCTGTTAGTTATATCTCAATTTTTTAAAAGCATGGAGAAATGGAGTTAGAGTTGTATCCCTATTTTCCAGGGAGTTGTAAACTTAATATTTGAATTTTTAA
Source organism: Pteropus alecto (assembly GCF_000325575.1). Lineage (NCBI taxonomy): Eukaryota > Metazoa > Chordata > Mammalia > Chiroptera > Pteropodidae > Pteropus > Pteropus alecto. Next base: position 10,323,466 of record NW_006494610.1, read on the forward strand.
ATATAAGAGGCATTGTAATTTGTTTCATAGAAGGTAACAGAATTTTGGCTATGGAGTAGAGAATAAAAACCTTTGATATTTCCATTCTAATCATCATTTACTACCTAGTTAAAGATAGCAGAATTGTTCCGAATAGCTAAAACTGATCATTTTGTTCTCAAAATCTTCTATTTCTGAGTCCTGAAGGAAAGAGATGGCACACTCAAATTCAGAGATTGGGTAGGGTATATGTGTATAGTTCAACAAGAGATATTGCAGAACCCTGCTTCCACCAGGTACCATCCCAAAATCTGAAAGAGCAGAGAAAGAGGTCAGTTAGCAAAATCAAGACATAGAGAGGGCTGTGCGGAGAGGAAATTGTCAGGCATTGAAGTCTTGGCTCAGAAACACATCCAAGTTCACTTTGACATAAGGAAGAAGCTAAGAGACTAGATAGTTCCTAAATACTCCAACTTTGCTCTTCTCTCATCTCATGAGGGCATGCTGGTACTCCCCATTGATCAAACCCACAGGAAGCCAAGGCTTATAATTATCACTCAGACAAATCAGAGTTTTAAGATAACAGAGCAGGGTGAAGAATGGCAGAGGGTGGGTCTGCAGAAGCAAATGAAAGATAGCCACCTGAACTAATTTATTTCCTACCGTCTTTATAATTCCAATGAACTAAATTATATTTATGCATTTTATCACTTTTAATAAAATAGAATTTGCTTGAAAAGAGGGATTAGATTTTATATATTTGTGGATTTCCAACACTAATTTAAAAACTATATTGCATATATATCAAGTATTCAATGAATGTTAGTTGAATATAAAATGGATTAACAACAAAAAATAATAATTCCTGTCCCTAAGGGTTACGCAAAAGAAAATAATTTGCTTTACTCACTTCTGAGACTACTTTGAGCAACTTTAGTTAGGGTTTATCATATTTTTTAAAATTTATTTATTTTAATTAGTTTCAGTTATACAGTACATTGGTTAGATGTCTATATAGTTCATAAAACAATCACCTCAATTGCTCCCTCCCTCCCCTGACCTTCCACCTAGCCAACGTATTAATGCAAACTGCATTCCCTATGCCGTGCTCCCCATCCCCATGACCATCCATTAGCTACTAATTTGTACTTCTATAACCCTTCACCCCATTCTCCCAGCCCTCCAAACCCCCCTCCCCTCTGTCTGTCACCAAATTGTCCACTATATTTGTGAGTCTGGTTTTGATTAGTTTGTTCTTTTTATTCCTTAGATTCTGCATATAAGTGAAATCGTATAGTGTTTATCATTCTCTGTCTGACTTAAATACCTTCTAGGTCCATCAAAGCAATATCTTTTTCCACCCCCTTCTTTTTCATATGTAGGGGTCTTGTTTTCTTATCCCTTCAGAAACTCTATGTTTTGGTTGGTGCACTTAATTCTTTTTGATTTGAGGTACTTGTTATAGGAATGTAGTTGTTACCATTCTTTATTTCTGTTTTTGGTACATTTTTTTTTTCTTTAAATAAGTCCCTCCAACATTTCCTGTAATACTGGATTGGCAGTGATAAATTCCTTTAGCTTATTTTTTTGTCTGGGAAGCTCTTTATCTGTCTTTTGACTTTAAATGATAGCTTTGCTGGATAAAGTACTCCTGATTGTAGATCCTGGGTCTTCATCACATCAAATATTTTTTGTCAAGTCCTTCTGTCCTGAATAGTTTCTTTTGAGAAATCAGCTGCCAGTCTTATGAGTGTTCCCTTATAGGTAACTATCTATTTTTCTCTTGCTGCTTTTAACATTTTTTCTTTGTTTTTAACCTTTGGCATTTTAATTATGATGTGTTTTGGTGTGAAGCTCTTTGGATCCCTGGTTTTGAGGATTCTCTGAGCTTCTTGTGTTTTATGTTCATTTCTTTCACCAGGGAAGTTTTCCATCATTTCTTCAAACACCTTTTCTTGATTTTCTTCAGATACGCTGATCAGACAGATATTTGGACCCTTAATAGTGTCCCAAATGCTCTTTAAATTATTTTTATACTCTTGGCATCTTTTTTTCTTGCCATTTTGATTGAGTATCCTTGTCTTTCCCATCCTCTAGATAGGTAATTTGATCGTTTTCTTTATTCAGTTTGTTTATTCCTTTGTTTATTCCATTTAATATACTTCTCAGCTCAGATACTGTGTTCTTAATTTCAGACTGGTTTCCTTTTATAATTTCCATTTCCATTTTTATGTTTTTTATCTCTTTGTTGAAGTTCTCACTGAATTCATTTACACTTTCCAAAAGTTCATTGAGCATCTTTATAACCAGTGTTTTGAACTCTGCATCTGTTAGATTACTTGACTCCATTATATCTGGATCTCTGTTCTTTCATATGGTTTCTGCTTCTTTGTCTTCCCATTTTGGCTGCCTTTCTGTCTGTTTCTATGTACTAAGCAAAGTTCCTATGTCTCCTGGACTTATTAGTGTGGCTTTGTGTGGTAGATGTCCAGTGGCATAGTCCTGAGAGGGGTTCAGCTGCAGGCCAAACTTAGCACAAGCCTCTGCCCCTCCAGGGCCACCTGTTAAGATTCAGCAAGCAATCCATAGCTGCTGTGCTTATAGTTGCCTCAAAAAGCCACACCAGAAACCAAGGCCAGCTGGCTCCTGTGTGAGTCTAGGTGCTGCTCAGCAAGGAGCACCTGACTCGCTGAGGATATACCTGGATGTGGCTTGGGTGTGGCCCGGTTGGGGGAGGCAGAGTTTCAGGGAATTCTCTAGGTGGAGCGATCTCTGTTAACCAGTTTGATGATGTCTCAACTATGGCTGGTTGTGTTGCGCACTGGGAGCGGGGAGGGCTCAACAAGGAACAATGGCTATCACCGGCACTTCTGTACAGGGCGAGTCTTTCATCAGCCCTCATTCTGACAATATCTCCCTGTAAGTTTCTGGTTCCCCCTGCGCAGTCGAATCAGCACTAGTGTTCAGAGCAAGCAGGTCCAATCATCGCAAAAATCTGCTCGCGGATGTGGCCTCTTTAAGAGACTTTTGCTGCTGCCACTGCCACAGCCTCTGTCTCACTCAGCCACTCAGGAGACCCAGCAGCCCCATGTCCTCACCCCATCCTACCTTCTGCCATTGCAAGGTGACTTCTTGGATTTCTCCTTAGTTGTATGTCTTGTTCATCAAGGTACCAGGCAAATTTTCCCTGCTGCTTGCTCCTTGTTTCTGTCACAACTTTGATTTGGTCGCTGGAGGGATGAACATAGCCTCTATTATGCCATTTTTTTTTCCTCTGGGTTTATCATATCTCTAATCCAGGTTTTTTGTTTGGTTCAGTGTTTGTTTTTTATTGAATTCTTACAATTAACTTTAATATTTTAAAATATTTTTTTTCAATTGTAGCTAGCATACAATAATTTATTAGTTTTAGGTGTACATAATCCAGATTTATTTTATTTTAAAAACCTAGAGAAAGAAAGAAAGAAAATCTTACTCTGAAAAACATTTTAAACACTCTTCACTTATTCATGTTGTGACACTGGTTCACTCTTTCTGCAGGTAATGACAGTCTAAAAATGTCACCACTTCAAATGCAGCCAAATGGGCCCTTTCTTTTTCAGTTCAGTTGTAAAAATAACCAATGGCAATTAAATCCATTTATCCTGTTATACAATTAAGGTATGTAACATCACTATATACCTTTTCAAAAGAAAAAAACAAATTATTTTTAGAAGAGGTACATGTTTTTAAAATGTTAATTGAAATAACGGAGGAAGGGAAAAATAGAAAGCATGGAAATTAAGTGGGGCAAATCAGTAACTAGTTGCACAGTTTTGTAAAACCAAGTCTAGGTGCATTTCATATCTGGAGTGAACAGGGTATAGAAACTTAGCCCACTCTTGACAACAGGTATTTGAAGAGTGAAAAAACATTAGCCATTACATAGAACCTAACAGGGTGTAAAGTCTAATAATGAAATTGTGGTTTAGCTGATAATTTATGGACTTTATAGTGTAGTCGTTGCTGGTATTCATGGGATCATTTCCAGGCTGATGTCCTTGCTTCAAATTTGAAAAAAAAAAAATCAATAAAACTTAATGAAAAATAGAAGTTTATATTTCAAACCAAATGTCATACTATAAATTATTATACTGATAAAAATATCTTAGTCACCCTTTCTCTGAAGGTAGCCATATTCTTTCCTAAAATCAATTGTGAGTGAAGTCTTTATCCCTATATATGAAGAACCTTTGTTGCATATACTATATTTGGGTATCAAAGTGAAAGTGTAGCTGTTATTTCCATGGAGTTATCAGGTAGTAGGCTTCTGAATGAATCCAGAGTCTGCCTTGATTGCCGACTCTACTATTTCTGCTTAGGGCTATGGGGATATCCTGAACAATTTATTCCCGTTGTGGGCCTCTGTGCATGGGTAGAAGCTACGTCTTTACTTTGTTCCTGTCATCCCTTAGCCATTTTTGAGAAACAATCCAAACTACTTCTGACCCTTATTTTTATTTACATTGTAATGTGCTTTTTTGAATATTTTATACAGATGACCTAAATTTCAGTGATAACTATGAAAACCATAAGTAATTAAATTGTGTTTCTAGTTTAAAAAGCTAGTATGAGCAAAATTTTAAATTTAAAACAAAGGTATCTATATATATAGAATTGAGTAGAAATGTAGGTGCTAGTACTATGAGTGGAAAAAGAAAAAAGAAAAAAGCCTAGATAAAGATATGTTACATATTTTACCATAAATGACAATTGAAATTTGCAGAGCTAGAGCAAAATGGTAAAGCTGTTTGTTGCAGAAAATGATTCTTAAAGATAATAAAGTTGACATCATTAAGAGACATTCTCAAAAAATATATAGTGAATTTAATAAATAGCTTTATATCAACGGTAACAAAAGATCAATAAAGTTATTTATTGACATAAGAATTAAATGTACAATAAAAATTTTAAATGATATTTAACAACTTTAGAACTTATGACTTTGGACTGCTATAAAATGGCTTGGATTCTTGAACAAATAAAACTATTTTGATGGGGAAATTTTTAAAAACTATTATTTCGATTATGGAAATTTTATTAGAAAGTATTGAAGAAAAGATTAAAAAGAATATTTTACAAAAAGCGAAAGATCTTTCATTGTCACCAATTGTCCAAAGTATATGAGTTGTCTAAAAATATTAAATATCAGCTCTTTCAAATTCTGAAAAAATCACAAGTACTTTCATTTAGCTTTAAATGAGTTATATTATAGACACTACCCAATTAATTCCTTGGGTATTGTCTCCTTAAAAGGCTTCAAGACTTACAAACAAATTCAACTCGTGGACTAAAAAAATCAAGTTCTTAGAATAAATATTTTTGAATTTTAACTATCAAGGAAGAATTTTATCTACATATGAAAAACTTAATTTTCATTATCATGGTCCAGATATATTACATAATGTCTGAATTTATTGAAATTTTAAAACAAGAGGCTGATGTTTTTCTTTTTTTATTTTATTATTAGTTTCAAGTATACAGTACATTGGTTAGACATTTATATAGTTTATAAAATGATCCCCCTAATTATTCTTTCTCTCCTCTGGCTCTTCACCTAGCCATTACATTAATGCTAACTACATTCTCTATGCCATACTCTCCATCTCCATGACCATCTATCAACTAATTTGTACTTTTTTCACACTTCACCCATTTTTCCCAACCTCCAACTCCCCCTCCCCTCTGGCCGATGTTTTTCTTATGGCTTTATTTCATTGTATGATGTCAAAAATATTTGTGCTGAGTTTTCTGAAGCAGACTCTATGAAAAATGTCACGGATACACTTGTTAAAATCATATGTATATTAAAATCCATATGTTATTCAGGTTGCCTATGTATATGCTATTCATAAAAAAAACATAGGAATCATCACCAATTTATGGAACTGTTGAAAGAAATAGTATAAAATGAGCTTAATGATGTTGTATTCTTTGCTAATACTCTTTGATCAGATTGTGGAAAGTATTTACTGTACTGTTAATTCCAACTCAAAATTTTCATGAAGTAAAAGAAATGCTTGCCAGATATTCAATAAACAAAGACCCAAAATGGCAGTATGTTACTACATTGTCTCATGTATCATGTATCAAATAAAAAAACTAAATTTGAAGCTCTAAGAAAACGCTTTTGGTCTATGTAGACAGTTATAGTAATTTAGGTTGAAATTCAAACTTTTTATAATACCAATCAATAAAAATGATTTTACGCATTTTTAACCTGAATCAATATCCAAGTTTAGTTGCTAGCTACAGCATTTTGTCAATCTTGAAGCTACACAAAATACATGAAATTTGAAGAATGCTTTGTCGAGATTAATACATTTAGAGTTGTTTCCAATATATAAAATTGCTCTTTGAATTCAATATTATTGAGTTGAAATAAGAATTAGAGAATTTACTTCACTTGGACATAGTGTTTGAATTTTTTTTGTTGTTTCAGAGTCAAATATTCTAAAGAAAAAAAGATGAACTAGTTTCGTAAACAATTACTGGAAATTACTTAGTATTTTTGGAATAAATAACTTGAGTGTATGAAACTCCTTTTTGTAATTTTAGAACAATTTTATATTTATAGAAAATTTGTGAAGATAGTAGACAGAGTTTCCATACGCTCTACACCCAGTTTCCCTATTAATTCACATCATAAGTGAGTGTGGCACATTTGTCACAATTAATGAACCAATAATAATACATTACTATTAATTAAAGTCTATTCCTTATTCAGTTTGCCTTTGTTTTTACCTAATGTCTTGTTCCTTTTCTAAAATTCCATCCAGAATACCACATCACATTTAGTCATTATGTCTCCTCTTGGCCGTGAAAGTTTCTCAGACTTTCCTTGTTTTTAATGACCTTGACAATTGTGAGCATGTTGTTTAGGTATTTTATAGAATGTTCATCTCGTGTCTGAGTTTTTTCATGATTAGAATAGAATTATATATGTTAGGAGTGAAATCACAAAGGTAAAGAGCCATTTCATTGCATCATATCTTGGTATACACTATCAACCTGAATTATCACTGTTGATATTGACCTTGATCATTTAACTGAAGTAGTGTATGTCAGCTTTCTCTACTATAAAATTTATTTTTTTCCCTCTTTCCATGCTATACTCTTTGGAAAGAAGTCACTAGGCAAAATCTACACTTAAAGGGTAGGGAGTTGTACTCTACCTCCTTGAGGGTGAAATATCTATATAATTTATTTTAAATTATTTTTTTATGGAGAGTTGTCTATTCTCCGTTTATTTATGAAATCATGTATTTATATTAGTATGATTCATGAATATTTATTTTATACTTCAGGTTATAATTCAATGTTATTTTATTTGTGTTGCTCGAATTATGTGTGTGTTTTTAGCTTATTTTCTGACAATATAAAATGTCTTAGGCTCATCTAGGATATTTTTTGCCTAAGTCTTAGAATCATACATTTTTCTAAGGAATCTTGATCTTTTTCATTGGAGAATAGTAGTAGAAACCAATATCTGCACCCTACGATTACTTGTTGCTACCGGGGTATTGTTGCTTCTAGACCTTTTCAGCTGACAGAACAAAGAAATATACATATATATGTATCAGAATTGTTAACTTGAATTCCCGTGGGAATTATCTATTAGAGTACAGTTTCTTTTGCCTTTAGTAATAGACTCCATTCATTTTGAGAGTTACTTAGGTCAGCACCATTTCTCCTCACCCCTATCAGTGAGGTTATTTCCTACATTTGTAATGTAGTTAGATTTTTTTTGTCATGTTCTGCATTCTGTGCTAGGATTTTCCTATCTAAATGATTTTTAAAATTTGTTTACATTAAAGTTCACTCTTTATTCTGTGGGCTTTGACAAATCATAGTGCCATGTATCCAACATTGCAGCATTATATAAAATAGTTTCATCACCGTAAATTTCCTCTCTAATTCACCTATTCATCACTGCCCCTATCCCCAACAAATCCGATATCCACTGATCATTTACCATTTATAGTTTTGCCTTTTCCAGAATGTCAAAAAATTGATCTTCTATCATATGTAGCTTTTTCAAACTAGTTTCTTTCACCTGTCAATATACATTTAGGATTCATCCTTGTCTTTTTGTGGCACGATAGCTTATTTATTTTAATCCTTGAATAATATTTTGTTGTATGGTTGTACCCTAGTTTGTATATCTATTTACATATTAAAGGACATCTTGGTTACTTCAAGTTTGGGGCTATTATGAATAAAGCATTTATAAACATTCACACAGAATCTTTTTTGATGTGTAGGTATGAGTTTTCAAATCAGTTGAAAATTCAACCGGATTTTTCAGTTGGATAGACAAAAACCAAGGTGACTAATAGATAATACCAATGCTTTATAGACAGTAAACCTTCAGTAAATATTGACTAATACATACATGCATTATTTTCATAAAAGGTGAATAAGGATCTAGCTACTTAGAAGAGAAGAACCTTTAATTTATCACATAAAATTGAATCTTAGCTGAATAGTGAAAGAAGATAGTCGCTTTATGTTGTATCTCCTAAATCACATTTATATTCTCTTTGACTATATTTTTTTATCTAATTTAGTTAATTTTATGATTTTATATTTCTTTACACAGTCACCATTAAGAGAGATGTGTACACTCAACAGACATCTTATTTTTATCTTTATTTAAATGTGCCTATCAATAAGCAAATGACTTCATCTAACTCAATAGTACATTGTTGAATTTAATTCTTTTACTTAATATAATCATTGGCAAGTGAAAAGACTAAACTAAGAAACTTCCATCAGAATTTAGTCTTTATCAAGTAAAGCAGCATTTGCAATGCATTTTAAATTTCTCTTTCTGTCTCTCTCTCTGTCTCTGTGTGTGTGTATGTGCACGTGTGTGTGTGTTGATAAATATAAAATACAAGAGAAAATGACAATACCAGTAAATCTAGGTAATTATTAAGTAGCAGCAATGAATATTTAGAGAGAGCAGCAGTTGAAGTTGACCGCTCAGATGTTACTGGAAAATTTTTTTCAAATTTTATTAATATATGCTGAAAGTTTTACCTTTCATTTTAGAAGCAACAATTTTTTTTTTTCTTCTGATACCTAACAGTTCCTAATCCTCCATCTTCCCTTCTTTTCATCCACCATACTACTTCTTTGTCACCTAAAAAGATTTCTTTAATTTGCTATTAAAATAGGTAGTGGTGTATTTCAAACTGATCTCTCAAGGCTAGCAATCCAATGATTTGAGCCCATTTAAATCATAGGACACCAGTTCCATTCCATAATCACAAGTCTAAAATGGTATGAACTTGTTTATTTAAAATAAAGCCATTTATGTTGACAAATAACAATTTTAAATTGCCTTACAATTTGAGTCTTAAACTGAAAATTCTGATTGATTCACACTTTGTGAGTTGACTTGTTTCCCCAAATCCCCAAAAGAGAAATCTTGGTTACCTTAATATTATATGCTTTTCATGGATCTGCAATAGTAAGTTATTAGATCAGTAAAAATATTTTATGCTGACTTGATTAATGCCCACATTTTGCAATAGTTGGAAATAACTACATTTGGAAAATAGTTCAGATAATAATCAAGTACTTCTAAATCTTCTAGGTGCTTACATAGTAAACTCATAACTTATTTGACTTAAAATTTAAAAAAAACAATGTTTTTATTCTTCAACATATGATCTGATTTTAATTGCCTTTGTTCTTGTTCACTGAATGCTTCAGGCATACTGTCTTGTTAAAAAACAGGAAGTAGGAGGGGGAAAGTGCATACCTACCCTTATATTGTCACTGTATTTTCCACTGGAAGGAAGTTAATTATATATGTTGAACATATGTCTGTGAAACTGGAAAATGTCTTTTAAAGTTGTTAGCAAAACTGTTGAAGATAGGGAAAAAAGCAAGGAAGGAAAAAAGAAAACACTACCTACACACACACATAAAATCAGTTTTAGAAGAGCAACAACAGAAAACAATTTGAAAATAAACAATTTAATAGTAAAATTGCCATACCCTATACAGTATTTGAAGGACCCAAAGATAAGTTGAATTATTATTCTTTCTACAGTGTAACCAATGTCTCCTAATAAAAAATTACAAAATTAAAAGATAACAGTAGAAACTACTACTAGCCTATTGTTATAGGCTTGTAGATACCTTTGAATAGCATTTTAAAAAATGATTAAAATTTGTGCTTTCTGGATCTTTTTTATTTAACAAAGACCATTTTTTTTTACTATAATTAATGGAACCATTAATCTAGTTGTAACATAAAAAAACTTAGTCTATTTCCATTAAAGCAAAACAGTGGAAAATGATAATTTTAGATCTTTGTTATACAGTCGGAACAGAATCAAATAGCAAAACAAATTTTTAATATGTCATCTGCTCCTTTTAAAAAATATCTACCCAGAATGTCTGCTCATAAAGTTTAAAAAATAAATGTCAATAGATATGGTCAACGTAAAGTTTATATTGTGAATGTCAAACAAGTTGATTTTCTTTCATTCTCCATTTGTTTTTTAATAATTTTTTATTTCTCAATTACACTTAACATACAATTTATATTAGTTTTAAGTGTACAACACAGTGATCAGACATTTATATAAATTACAAAATGATTACCCCAATAAATCTAGTACCTATCTAACACCATACATAGTTATTATAATATTATTGACTGTATTCCTTATGATATATTTTATATCCCCATGACTGTTTTACAGCTACCAATATGTGAGGCAAACGTGATAACCACTACACTATGGAAACCGTTTACACCTACCAATATGTACTTCTTAATTTTTTCCCCCTTTCACTCACCTCTTTAAACCCCTCCTCTATCTGGCAGCCATCAAAATGTTTTCTGTGTCTATGAGTTTGTTCCTGTTTTGTTTATGTATTTTGTTCATTAGATTCCATATGTAAGTGAATCATATGGCAATTTTCTTTCTCTTTCTGACTCTACTCAGCATAATACCCTCTAGGTCCATCCATATTTTCACAGATAGCAAGATTTCATTTTTTTTATGACTATGAAATATTTCATTGTATGTATGTACTACCTCTTCTTTGTCCATTTATTTATTGATGGACACTTAGGTTGCTTCCATACCTTGACTATTGTAATTAATGCTGCAATGAACATATGAATATATATGTCTTTCTGTATTTTGAATTTCTTTAGATAAATGCCCAGAAGTGGAATTACTGAGTCTTTCTTTGTCTCTTGTTATAGCCTTTGTTTTAAAATATTTTGTCTGTTACAAGGATCGCTACCCCAGTTTTTTTGCTTGTTGCCATTTTCATGAAATACGTTTTCCATTTCTTTACTTTCAGTCTGTGTGGTGTCTTTTGATCTGAAGTGAGTCTTTTATAGGCAGCTTATGTGAGGGTCTTGATTTCTTATACATTCAGCCAGCCTATGTCTTTTGATTGGAGTATTTAATTAAAGTAATTTTCTTCTTCTTCTTCTTCTTCTTCTTCTTCTTCTTCTTCTTCTTCTTCTTCTTCTTCTTCTTCTTCTTCTTCTTCTTCTTCTTCTTCTTCTTCTTCTTCTTCTTCTTCTTCTTCTTCTTCTTCTTCTTCTTCTTCTTCTTCTTCTTCTTCTTCTTCTTCTTCTTCTTCTTCTTCTTCTTCTTCTTCTTCCTCCTTCTCCTCCTCCTCCTCCTCCTCCTTCTTTTCCTTCTCCTCCTTTTCCTCCTTCTCCTCCTTCTCTTTCTCCTTCTCCTTCTCTTTTCTTCTTTCTTCTTTCTCCTTTCTTCTTCAAGAAGTCCCTCTAACATTTCCTGTAATACTGGTTTGTTCTTGATGAACTCCTTTAGCTTTTTCTTGTCTGGGAAGCTTCTTATCTGTTCTTCAATTTTAAATGATAACTTTGCAGGGTAGAGTAATCTTGGTTGTAGGTCCTTGCTTTTCACCACTTTGAATATTTTGTGCCAATCCCTTTTGGCTTGCAGAGTTTCTGTTGAGAAATCAACTGATAGTCTTATGGGAGCTCCTTTGTAAGTAACTAACCACTTAAGATTCTCTTTGTCTTTAACTTTTGGCATTTTAATTATCATGTGTCTCAGTGTGAGTCTTATTGGGTTCATCTTATTTGGGACTCTCTGTGCTTCTTGGACTTGTATGTCTATTTCCTTCACCAGGTTAGGGAAGGTTTACATCATATCTCTTCAAATAGGTTTTCAATTTCTTGCTCACTCTCTTCTCTTTCTTAAACCTCTATAATGTACATATTGGTAATCTTGATGTTATCCCAGAGGCCCCTTAAACTATCCTCAATTTTTTGGATGCTTTTTTCTTTTTGCTGTTCTGATTGTTTTTTCCTACAATCTTGTATTATAAATTGCTGATTTGATTCTCTGCTTCATCTAATCTACTACTGATTCCCTCTAATGTATTCTTCATTTCGGTTATCATGTTCTCCATTCTGACTGGTTCTTTTTTGTGTTTTCTGTCTCCAATTTATGTTTTCTATCTCTTTGTTAAAGTTCTTACTGAGTTCATCTACTCTTTCCAAAAGTTTATTGAGCATCCTTTTAAACTCTGCATCTGGTGGATTGCTTGTCTCCATTTTGTTTAGTTGTTTTTCTGGGACTTTGTTCTATTCTTTTATTTGGGACATTTTTTTCTTTCTTTGTTTTTATTGCCTACCTGTATTTGTTTCTGTGAGCTGCAATGTTTCCTGATCTTGGTTAAGTGACCTTATATAGTAGGTGTCCTGTGGGCCCCAGTGATGCAGTCTCCCTGGTTACCTGAGTATGCTTCTTGTGTGAGTTGTGTGTGCATTTCTGCTGTATTTGAGCTTTGATTATTGTTGTCATATTAATGGGAGGGATTGATCTTCAGGCTGATTGGCTCTGAAGACTGGCCCTGACTAAAGTAGAGGAGCTATTGTGCAGGAGCTGACCTTACAGAACATAATTTGCTTTAGCAAGTCTCTGCTGCCTACCAAATTTGTCCGTTGGGTGTGTCATTTGTGGAGGTTGTTGGGTGGCACTCTGTTGTGGTCTGAAGCTGCCACTGAGTTTGTTGGTTCTTGGGCCTCTTGGGAGGTGCTTCGGTGCAGGCAAAAGTCATCTGTTGCCTGTGCTGTGCCCAGGGCAACTTGGTATGAGCTACAAAGTGATCTGCAGATGGATGCTACTTTTGTTGGTATTGGAGGTGCCTGGGAGAGGCTAGCTGTGAACCGAGACTGACTGCCACTAGTGCTGGATTTGAGGCTATTTAGGAAGAGGTATGGGGCATGCCAAGGCAAGATGCTGCTTGTTTTGGGTTTGTGAACCTTTTAGAGATTTTAGAAAAGTCCAAAGGACTAGCAGAGACAAGCCATTTGTATGAAAAAATCATTGCAAATGGCTTGGGTAGGTGAATAAGTTGGGTGGAGCAAGGCCTCGGGGAATCACAAGGGAAGGGTGAACTGTATTAGCCAGGTCAATGGAGATTCAGATTTGGGGGCCACCTGTATCTGCAGGCTGGGTTGAGAGAGGGCTCAACAAAGGAAACATGTTTTCTACCAGCACTTCTGTCTAGAAGAAAACTGCCCCTCCAGCCCTTGCCCTGAAGCTAGATAATTCAATTCCTCCCTGTGTGTCCCTGGCGCCTTTTAATCTGCTGCCCCAGCACTAGAGCTCAAAGCAAGTGATTCTGTCACTGAGTAAGTTCTTGTGCACCTTTTAAGAGGAGCACCTGTTGTTCCAGTAGCCCTTTGTCTCTCAACCACTATCTCAGCTGGTTTTCACAGCCAGAAGTTATAGGAACTTTTCTGCCTGGCACTGGAACCTTGAGCTTGGGAGCCTGATGTGGCAATGGGATGCTTTACTTCTTAGAGAGGACCATCCTGATTTTTAGCCACCACATGTGGGTGTGGTACCAGCCCATTCTGAGTCTCGGACATTTCTTCCAGTCTCCATGTGGCTTCTTCTGTATATCCTTAGTTATAGGACTTCTGTTCAGCTAGATTTCAAGTGATGTTTGTTCTTTAGTTTAGTTGTATTTTTGATGTGGTCATGGAAGAAGGTGAGCATGGTGTTTACCTACTCTACCATCTTGACCAGAACTTTTCATTCTTTATTTGAACTATTCAACACTCCAAATTTAAATAAAGGTAATAAAAAGGCCCACATAATTCTTCTTACAACCCCCATTTTTAGAAAAAAGCATTTAATCTGAATCTGTCATTGTCAGATTAACATAATAAAATGTTTAAATATTTTTAAGTGAGAGTAGAATTGAATAGTGTCGAATACCCAAATAGACAGAAAAGTGCTTGACATTAATTCTAGATAGTTAAAAAAGGCTATTTATATCAATGCATTTTATCTAAGTAGTTTTATACATATTTTAATTTTAAAGACATACTGTTTCATGTGAAAAATTCAAATATTTGTTTTTAAAATATTAAAATTTGGCAGGTATTTTCAATTTAACCAAAATGGGTAGTAAATACAATATGCTTGCTTCTTTAGTTTGTAATTCTGTTGTACATTTAACAGATATGTTTTTATTTATTCTATTTCTAAAATAACACATCATTCTCCATTATCTTACTATGCTTCATAATTCTTTCTCATACTTATCAATCTGTTATGGAATTACATGTTTGTTTTGTTATTGTTGTTGTTGTCTGCGTCTCCCACTAGAGTATACAGGCATGAGAACAATGATTTTCTTTTTAGTGCTCTATTTTTTATTGCCTAATACAATGCCTGACACATAGTAGAAATGTATGAATATTTGTTGAATGATTGAATTAATACTATTCATAAACATATCTCATAGTACTCGCCTCATAAGTCAGCAAAGAGAGTTTTGGAATGGTTACCTAACTTGACCAAGACCTCACAGCTAAAGGATACATCCTACATGAAAAAATCCTTTATTATTCCTAATCAAGTTCTTTTTTTTTAAATAATATCTTTGTTTGCAGCATTCTACCTCCTTTTTGTAATCTCTGATTAGTATTTTATCACATTCGAGTAAGACAATTGAAAAATAACATTCTATTTCTCTATTATGCAATAATGATATGTAGTATCTCAATAAGATATTTAACAAATTATATCTATATCTTTTTATAAAAAATAATCTTAAAGTTTCATAATAGTTCATTATACTCTTCTTATGTCTATAGAAACCATAGAAAACTTGTATATTCTTCCCTTTTCCAAAGACTGGAAGATACCAATTTATATAATATCACAAACTTGATCTCTTATTATTATTTTAAAAGAATTCATTATTTTAAATAATTATTCAGTGGAATAAGCATTTAGTAGTTATTGTCTTACCTTGGAATTATGGTTATTTTTGCTGTCTTAGTTAACTATTTCATTAATCCCTTTAATACTTACAGTCGCAGTATATATAAGTATAGATCCAATGCTATCTTGAGATGGCTTTGCTTGCAATTGCCCATGAATTATATAATTCCCTCACCCAAACATCACTATTTCCTCACATATACAGGCCTTCTGTAGTGGGCTGCATTTTGCTCCCCACCCCAGAATTCATATGTTGAAACCCTAACCCTAAATACCTCAGCATGTGACTGCGTTTGGAAATAGGACAATGAAAGAAGTGAGTTAAGATGATGTTATTAGGCCGTCCTAATCCAATCTGACTGGGATCCTTGTAAGGAGAAGAAATTTGGACAAAGAAAGACAATAAGTTGGTGGGCACATGTAAGGACAAAGCAGCAGTGAGAAGGCCATCATCTACAAGCCAAGGAGAGAGGTGTGGAACAGATACTTCCCTTAAAGGCCTCAGAATAAACCAAACCTACTTACACTTTGATCTTGGACTTGAAGCTTCCTAAAATCTCAGAAAATAAATTTCTGTTGATTAAGTCACTTAATCTATGGTATTTTGTCACGTCAGCCCCAAGAAACCAGCATGCTTCTTATCCAACTATTCCTCATCTTTTTAAAGCTTACAGAAGCACTATATTTATATATTACTTTATATTCACTCTCTAGTTTATCTTTTGATATGAAAGAGCTACTGTATTTTACTAACAACTCTTAAAGTGTATAATTGGTGACATCTATGCCTACATATTTATATGAGCAATTCTCAAAGAGTGCAGTAGGCACTTTTTTAGAATATTAAAGATCTTTCATGCGTTGGTTAATGGGGACAAGCACTGGAGAGTATAGGAACGTCTTAAGCTCTTCGTAGTAGACGTATAAGAGCTAGATGGTTTAGGTATGAAAATGAAGTAGAGAAATGGTGTCAATGACTCAAACCAATTCACACACACCCCACAAACATTGTCTAGGTTTTTTCTGTTTCTCATTCTCTCTCTCTCTCTCTCTCTCTCTCTCTCTCTCTTTCTCTCTCTCTCTCTCTCTCTCTCTCACACACACACACACACACACACACATACACACACCCACACTTTAAAAATTATTTTTAGCCAGTTTGATTTTCAAAAAAATTTATGTTATCTAAGAAAAATGCATCAATTAGTTTAAAAACAAGTACCTAAGAGAAATAAGGGCATGGAACCTATTTTTTAGATAAATCTAGAAAAAGGTTAAGATATAAATTCATATCCTTAAGACACTGACAAGTACTGAAGGTAGGCTATAAATTTGACTCTGAACTTCTTAACCATGAAGGCAATGAGAAGACAAATTTCAGTTATGAGTCAGAACATATAAAAGATAAAAACAAGAGATGTTTCTTGATTCTCTGACAATAAGAAATTTCTCCCCTGAGTTCTCATGAAAGGGATACTATGTGATGTAGAAGACTATTTTATACATTTCTACAATAAATGCAACCAACAGTCTATAAAACATAAAATCAATTTTGAAAATGTCCAAGTCATTATGGTCTAGATATGTAGGTCTCTGGCAGCCTGGCTTGAACTAAAGATGAGTTTTTTCCAACTTCTATTATGAATATTTTAGATGTATAGGAAAACTGGAAGACTAATATAATTATTAACATCTAATTTGAAAATTTTGAACATTTTACCACAA
>NW_006494610.1:10340668-10348955 GCF_000325575.1 Pteropus alecto
ATTCATATAATATAATTATATGTAATTCTTAAACTATTTGAAACTAAAAAAGTTAAAGATAAGAGATGTTCTGAAGGTAAGCTGCCTTATAGTACATACCTTCAAATATAGTGAAAACATAGTTTCTCAGCCTGAGGTTTTCAGTAACAGATCTTCCAAAAAGGTGCGTTTTGGAATAATTACCATGAAAAAGTAAGATTTAAAGAAAGGTAAACCAAGAATTCAAAGTCACACTCTAGTAAAGAATAGGGATAAAGCTATTCTACCTTACATAATACAGGCAAATCCATATTCTGTGACAATCGACTAAGCCAACTATATGTAGGATATACATGCACACACATACCAAAGAAAGTATTTTCTTTCTGTCTTTCTTCAAGAATAACTAGAGTAATAAGAGGAAAATAGAGATGAAGTTGGCATATAATCTGATCAAAATTACTGAGATCAGATCACTTTATTAAATTTCTTAACTCTTTTAATTCTTCCAACCATAAAAATAGCTACTTCTTAAGCATTTTCACTAAGAGGCCTATCTAGCAGTTTACACTCAGAAAAAAGAACATTTAAAGTCAGTAGCTCCTACTGAACCCTCAAATGAAAATAGAATATAAAGGGCCAAGAATGAAATAGCCATTTACGCATAAGAAGTCATTCTTCAGTGGAATATAATTAATTTATTCTCTTAAAAAGTGAAAAATTTCAAGTTGAAGCCTGTGTTCTTTGCTCTGTGAAAGATACTTAGAACATGTGACAAGGACAGACATACTAATAAACTTACAGAGGCAAAGCTTCACAAGGAGCTGGCCACTGCTTTGTTCCTGATTTCACTGACAATGTTAATGACAGCTTAGAAAACTGAAAACAGTGGAGATTTATCTAAATACCAGGATGGCATGGGATCTAGTACATTGCTGTGTTTTACAGTGAAAAGCCATTTGGAAATAAACCCTTAATTCTAGTGTTAACTTCTCAGTTTTATGTTTCTGCTTGGTGAAGTGATTCTGCAAACCTAGTTTATTTGCCATATCATCAGATACACCCTAAGATAGAAATAAAAGGATTCAAAATTCTTTTCACATTAAATGATCATTTTTAAGTACTCCCATTTAGTTCTACATCTTGTTGCATTAAAATTACCTCTACATGACATGTATCTGGAAGAACTCCTTGAAGTGCAAAAATATTGACTATCCAAATCACTGCTAATTGTCAGGCTCCCTTCCAAGTCATTTAGCCATAGATATTTAAGAAATACAGGAGACTGAGTATCGAATGGTTGGGAAAAGCTGCCTTTTGAAGTCTTAAATTTATGAGCAAACAACTAACCACATTTTGTTTGATAATTATAGGAAATTAAATGAAAAATTCCAGGAGAATGAAGATTGCAATATGCTATTTAATGGATTTGGATGGAGTATCCTTGAATTTCAGTGAATGTGTATGCATATGCACACACACATACATAGACAACTCTGTATCTCATTTTGCATTAAAAATGATGCATAATTATGTTTACAACTTTTGAAGTAACTTATGTAAATTTATTTAGTTGAACTCTAAACCTAGTTTCAGAGATAGACAAGTTGGCATTTTTGTTTTCATTCTACTGATTAAAAAATAACCAAAGCTCAGAAAGCTTATCCTAAATTACCCAGTTAGCAAGTGGTAAAATATGAGTGTAGACTGTGTTACAAACCAAGCTGAATCTACAAAAGAGAATATAATGCTATATATGTCAATGAATCAGAATCCACACAAACAACACCTTAGATATGACATAGATAAAACACATTATAGATCCTAGTTCTATCATTCTTAGTTGACACTAATTCTGGGACCTCATCCACTCTTCATATCATTTGAGCCTTAGCTACTCTATCATTTTCCCCTGGGATTGGCATATGAGCATATACAGTTTTAATTTTTGTCAGAGATAATATTTGTTATATCTAGAGTTTAATGGCATTTCTGATGCCAAAGTTAAGAGGAGAGAATAGATTATAGGATTTTGTAGAGAACATAAGTCATGTAGATTTGTGTTGAGGTTTATTAAGATAACAAGTGCCTTAACCTCCTCTCTTCTCTAAATGGTTTTTCATTTTGCTCTCTAGTCTATGCTTTTTACATTTATTTTTAAATTTTATGTTTTAAATTAATATGTAAAATGTGTAGATTCATATAACCACTACCATCATCAGAATGCAGAATATGCCCCAAAACTCCCTTATGCTATCACTTTGCGGTCATATACTCCTGTTATCCTTAATCTCTGATAACCACTGATCTATTTACCATCACTATAGTTTTTCTTTTTTAAGAATGTCATGTAAATTGAATCATACAGGATGTAACATGTAGAGACTACCTTCATCCTCTTAACTTCATGCTATTGAGCTTCATCCAAATTTTTGTGTGTATTGTGCTCGCTTTGGCAGCACATATACTAAAATTTTACGTGTGTCAATAGTTTGTTCCTTTTTATAGTTTGTTTCATTCTATGGATGTACCACAGGTTGTTTTTGTTTTTTGTTTTTTTCTTTTGTGTTTATTTGTTTGTTTTGATCCATTTATCCATTGAAAGATATTTGAGTTGCTTACAATTTTGGCTATAAAAACTTCTGTACAGATTTTGTGTGATATGTTTTCAGTTTACTAGAATAAATACAGAGGTGATATATTTGTTCGTTTACAAAAAATGTTCATTTTTTTCTATAATAGCTTTACTATTTCGCATTCTCACCAGTGCACGAGAGTTCAAATTGCTTTACATTCTCACCAGCACTTAGTATCATCAAGGATTTTTTTAAAGCAGTTCTAATAGGAATGTAGTAGAATCCCATCATGCTTTAAATTTCTCTAATAGCTAATGATATTATATATATTTTTAGATGTCTATTTGCCTTCTGTATATCCTCTTATATAAAGTGTTTTTCTTTTTCAAGTCTTCTTCTCAGTCGTTAATTAGATTATTTATTTTCTAACTTTTGAATTTTGAGATACTGTAAAAGGGGTCAAATATGTGGTGACAGAAAGAAATCTATCTACAGGAGATGAACACACAATGTAAATATATACATGCCTTACTGTTAAAATGTTCAGCGGATTTCATTAACCATGTCACCATAAATAAATACATAAATACATAAATACACAAATACATACATACATACATACATACATACATACATACATACATATTCTGGATACCGGTTCTTTGTCAGATATTCGATTTGCAAATAATCAATCCCAATCTATAGCTTGTCTTTTGATTATCTTAACAACCTTCACAGAGCAATTGTTTTTATTTTTGATAAAGTCCAATTTTCAATTTTTTTTCTTATGGATTGTGCTTTTAGTGTCATGTCAAAAAATTCTTTGCCTAACAGAAGGTCATGTAGACTTTCTCCTATATTTTCTTCTAAAAGCTTTATATTTTTACATTTATGTATGTGATCCATTTAGAATTAAGTCTGTATATGGTATGAAGTTTAGGTTGAGGCTCACTTCTACGTGTATAGATATCTAATTGTTTCAATATCATTTTTAAAAAAAGATTATCCTCATGCCAATTAATTGCCTTTGCATTTTTGTCAAAATCTATTGGCTATATTTGTGTGTCCTATTTTAATAATCTCTATTAGGTTCCATTGATCTATATGTCTATCTTTTCGCACATGCCACTGTCTTCATTACTATATCTTTATTATAAGTTTTAAATGAGAAAGTATGATTCTTCCTTTATAAAATTTTTTAGGTACACTAATTTCTTTACCTTTTCATATACATTTTTAGAGTAGGCTTGCCTATATCTATAAAAACCCCTGCACGGATTTTAATTGGAAGATCATTAAAACTAGAGCAATTCGGAGATAATTGGTATTCATTAGACTGAGACTTTCAATCCATGAACACAGTATGTCTCTCCACTCATTTGAGTATTATTTGATTTCTTTCATTAGCATTTAATTGTTTGCAACATACAGATCCAGTAAATATTTTCTTAAATTTATACCTAAATATCTTATTTTTAGAGCTTTTGTAATTATTTTAAATTTGATTTCTAATCGTTTATTGCTAATATATAGAAGTATGATTTTTGTGTGTTAATTTTTATATTAGTTTTCTGTGCTGTGCAATAAATTACAACAAACTTAGTATCTTAAAACTGCACACATTTATTATTTCACATTTTTCTTGGTCGTGAGTCTGGAAATTTACAGGGGAAGGATCTGCTTCCAAGATCCTTCATTTTCTTATGGTTGTAGGACTTGTGGCAGCTTGCTTCTTTTAATGCAGTAAAGGACATGAAGAATCTTGAGACAGTTTTCTAGCAAGAAAGTGTGTGTAACATAACAATCACAAGAGAGAAGACATCACATCACATTTGGCATATTTTATTAATTAGAAGCAAGTCACAGGTACTGCCTACATTCAAAGGGAAGAGATTGCACAAAGGCTGAAGACTAGGAAATGGGTATCATGGGGATGACTTTTCATTACACAGTTGTATCCTGTGACTTTACTGAGCCTTTTTTGGGGCGTTGGCTTTTTTTGGTACATTCTTTTAATATTTATATGAAGACAATCATATTGTACAAAAATAGAGAAATTTTTATATTTTCTTCCTAATCTGTATGCCTTTTATTTCATTTTCTAGTTTTATTCCATCAGTTAAGTCTTCTGTAGAATATAATTGATAAAAGCAGACATTCTTGCCTTCTGTCAGATCTTAGGAAGAAAACATTCAGTCTTTCACTATTGAGTATGTTAGCTGTAGATATTACACAGATGCACTTTATCTATTGAGGAAGTTACCTACTACTCCTAGTTTGCTTAAAGTTTTACTCATTAATTGATAATGAGTTTTATTAAATGCATCATTTGCATTATATATTATTAGACTGTTAATATGGTGATTACACAGATTGATTTTCAAATATTGAACCAGCCTTTCATTCCCAGAATAAACCTCACTAAGTCATGGTGTTATTCTTGTTATGTATCACTGATTCTATGTGATACTATATTAAGGATTTTTGCGTCTGTGTTAATGAGGGATATTGGACGGGCTTTCTTAAAGTGTGTCTGATTTTGCTATAATGTTAATGCAGGCCTCATAAAATGATATGGGAAATATTTCTTCCTCTTCTATTTTCCGGAATAGTTTGAGTAAATTGGTGTTATTTCTTCTTTAAATGTTTGAGAGAGTTTGCCAATAAAACCATCAAAGACCGCACTATTAATTTTTAAGAGTTGTCAAAAGCTACTCCATGCAGTCTGTCTAGATTTTATAGTAGCATTCAGTGGGAAAGATAAAGTGGATACACTGTGTGTCTTACCCAGATCAGAAATCTAGCCCATTTTATGATGATTTCTTTTTTTCTTTTTTTCTTTTTAGTGAAAAAAGTTTATATTTAGAATTAGCCAGCTGGACTCAGTTTAGATGATCCCAATTTTGTTGACAACATCCAAAGCATCATAGTCGGGAGCCAGTCGAACACAGGCCTTCTTCATCAGGCCTGTTTGGGATGTTGACTTTGGCCATGTCAGTGTCCTAGAGCTTCTTCACAGCCTGTTTGATCCGGCGCTTGTTGACCCTGACATCCACAATGAACACTAGTGTATTGTTGTTTTCTCTCTTCTTCGTGGCTGACTTGGTAGTCGGGGGAACTTGATGATGGCATAGTGGTCAAGCTTGTTCCTCTTGGGGGTGCTTTTCCAAGAATATTTGGGTTGTCTTTGGAGCCACAGTGTCTTGGACCATCAGAAAGGCAGATGACGTGTGCATCTTCTTTTTCTTGAGGCTGTGGATGCCTTTCAGCACCGCTTTCTTTATATTCAAAGTATTTGCTTTGGCTTCAGCTTTTAGAGGAGCAGAGGTTTTCTTCTTTGCTTTCAGCACCATCTTTGTGAAAAGGTTAAGATGATTTCTTATATGTGTTTCAATTCCCAGCTGTGGAAATATAGTCATTCTTTTGGATGTCACAAAATGGTGACTAACTATGACTCATTTTCTCTAGCATGGTTTATTCCCTATACCTCCAAACAATGGTCTCATCAGCCTAGTTTTAACTGTATTAGTAGTTGTGATATTCCTACTAAGTTTGTTAATCTAATGTTCCTTAATTACCATTATGCAATGCTCACCCAGAAATATCTGATGGAGCAGAGCCAGAACAATCCCTACTATAAAAGCATTGAGTGCACCAATTTTGTTCTGCAGTAAATTCTAGCTTTTCAGCAAATAAATAAATTATGATAAACTTATCCTAATTTACCACATGGATCTAACATTCACATGCTACCATGTTGGGCTGGTTTTAACTTATACTTCGTTATTTTAAATGATACCTGTAACATATGAAAGGCAAACATTTATATAGAGACTCTATGTGTGAAAAGCCTAGACTAAGAAAATTTAATATCTAAACCAGAAGTTGTAAAGACTCAGATAAATATTTTAGACTTTGCAATCTATGTGTATTTCTATCACCTATTCTTCTTTGCTTTTCTATATTCTTTATTAGTTTTCATTATTATTATTTCTGCTGTAACAAATCACTACAAATATGATGGTTTAAAAAAAATAAATTTATTATCTTATGGTCCTGTAAGTTAGAAGTCTGGTATAGGTCTCAATGGACTAAAACCAAGTTGTCAACAGGGCTGCACTCCTTTCTAGAGGTTCTAGGGAAGAAACCATTTCTGTATCTTTTCCAGATTCTAGAGGCTACCCACATTCCTTTGCTCATGGTGTCCCTTCTCCACCTTCGAAGTTAGCAGTGTAGCATCTCTTTGATACAGCTTCCATCCTCTCATCTCCCCTTGACCATAGACAGGAAAGTTTCTCCACTTTTAAGAATCCATGTTATTAGATTAGGTCAGCTCAGATAATCCAGGATAATCTCTTTATTGTAGGTCCTTAATTTAATCACATCAGCAAGGTTCCTTTTGCCATGTAAGATAACATATGTACAAATTTGGGGGATTAAAATATGGGTATCTCTTGAGGAAGAGAAGTTATTCAGCTTATCACACAATCTTTTAAACATGCAATAATTATTCTTAGATCAGAGGCCCTACAAAAACAACCTACAGGCCAGATTTGGCCTGCTGTAAACAGTGTAACCAGTTACATGGGGCGGGGAAGGGGAGGTTTAATTCTTCATTTCTTTTTGTACTTCCATGTTTATAGGTGAAACTTTATGATATATTTAAGTAGGTACAATTTATTATTCATTATATGTTATAAAATTTTCATCATTTTCTAGCTATATTACCTGCCATCCTCCTAGGTCTTTAAAATATTACAAAATTAAAATACAAAAGGTATTTTTCCTCTTCTTTACTGACTGCAAGCAACATATTTACCTATTTTTCTGAATTTATATCTTTATGTTATTTACAATTTTCATTATAGAATAAATTCAATGCATTGATAATTTTAAATTACAGAAGATTTACTCCACCTCCAATAAAACTTGAAGACTTAAGCATATTACCATTTTTTTAAACTTTAGAACCAATATTTGATATTTATTTTTAAAATACTCACACTGTAAATGCTCTAGAGTTGTGGGCTTCTAACCCATTAATTTATAACAAGGAAAAATCCTAAAAAAATAAAGTACAGAAAGATTTTAAGTGCAAGATCCATGAAAAACAAAAAGCAAAGAATATTAACATAAAATTTATTAAAATTTTGCCCTTTATATCTTATAATTTGAAATATGTTTTAGAAAAATCAATGGTAATCATTCTTAAAACCTCTTAATTGTCAATTATTATTACCAGCATATCTTTAATTTATTAAGAAATGATTACTTATTTTTCACTGGCTGTATTTTGACATGACATTACTATAAGTCTAACGTTTGGAAACAGATAGTTCTTTACTGTCTTTTAGAGCAAGAAGTGAGTTTGTTTTTAATAAGAAAAAGAAAAGCCAGTACTAAAATTTCATTTGTGCTCATGTTGTCATGCAGAATGAAAGAAAGAATAATTAACTTCCAGTATAATTTTCCCATTCTAGTAGCACTTTGTGTTTCAAAACAATTCACAGTTAAATATTTCTTTTAAAAAACAAAGAATTTCTTTGTCACCATTAATATTACCACTGATCCCATACATTAAATAAGATTCTAATAATATAAGAGGACTGAGATAAAAGTAGAACAAGTCATCTGATAAAATCTGGCCTGATAATAGCTGAGTCAGTTTTCATAAATTTTAATATTTTATAAGTGAATCATTTGTAATTGTAATTTTTAACCTAATACATAGA
>NW_006494610.1:10348996-10350370 GCF_000325575.1 Pteropus alecto
GTAGGAGAGAATATGATCAATAATTTAATTTCTCTTCATGGATGTTTTCAAACTGACCTCTCTCAGAAATACTGCTAAGACTTTAAAATTGTTTGAGGCTTCTAAATACCAATACTTAGAACAATTATGTAATTATGTGAGAAAAAATTTTCTATAATTTCTCAGGAAAACAATACACACCAATTTCATTACGAGCCTTTTCTAAAAACAAAACAAAACAAACAAACAAGAAATCTTCTTTATCACCCATAGAAATTTGTACATATCTTTCAGTAATTCTCATATATCTTGGAAAAGTGTAGGCAGATGTACCTAATTTTAGTAATGTACTTGACCTGAGAGATTTCAAGTAAAAATTTCTGAATTTCATAGGGCGCTGGAAATAATTAAAAGGGTATAGATATTAGGATTTAGGAGTTGCTTTACCAACTGTTTTCATAGGTTACTTGAAATATCAAGCAGTTTCTTACTATTTAGATTGAAAAACACATTTCAACACTGTGCCAAATGATCTCTCTGATGAGTCAAATATCCTAGAACTAACCTCACCTGATTGTTCTGGAAATTGCTGGTACTTAATTCTCTTGATGTTTTCTTTTTTTAAAAAAATCATCAGTATATTTTTTGAGTCTCTGAGGGCTCAATAAATAACATTCATTTTCTCTGACTGCAATCTAAAGCAATTGAGCTATAAAAAACACAGAAAGACAAAAGAGAAACCAAAATATCATCTTTATTACTAATCAAGCTGGTATTAGAGAATGTGACCCCCATTTCTAAGTAAGGTGCTTCCTAATACTGAGCACCAGAATTTAATAGACTCACTTGCCACAGAACCATGTCAGCTGTGGGTGGTTCACTTCCAAAAGACAAAAGGAAAGAACTTGGTTGCACATACACAGTTTCTCTTTCCAGAATCCCAGTCCAATTGTAATTTTTCTTCAGAGAGAGTAATGTTCAGAGGGACACCCATGTCCCTTCACATGGAAGTTAACTTCAGGAGTAGAGATAAAGCATTCCACCCAACACTGTATTTTCTAAGTTAATCAGTTACAATGATGAAATAGATCATCTACCGAATACTAGAATGTCTGCCCACTCTCTTTCCAATCATGGAGTGTGTAGTGTGCATGAATTGTTTATAACCTGAAGAGCATAAAAGTTTAACCAGTCAGTGAAATGACCAGATCCAGTATTAAATTTTAGGTCTATAGTCTGAAATCTCTCCTGCTCTACTCCACACCACTTAAATAGACATATTTTTATATTTTTACCACAGTTATTGTTATAGTTATCTGTTTAAGTTGTTCAAGATTGAGAAATATCATTCCTTAGAATATGAAAATTATACATGTGTGTATTATATATTATATT
>NW_006494610.1:10350670-10392002 GCF_000325575.1 Pteropus alecto
TTTATATATATTAGTAGCTATAATCTACATAAACAAAAGCTTTTGTCTATGTAGATTATAGCTACTAATATATATAAATATATTAATATATTTATTAGTAGCTATATATATATTAGTAGCTATAATCTACATAAAGAAAAGCTGTTATACACACACATAATATAATTTTTATTAAATCAGAGAAATTTTAAAAAATTACTAGTTTATTTAAAATAGCAATTACAATTCTTTACTATAAATAATGTATTTTATGAAGCAACTACCAAAAAACTATTTTCCAAAACAAAAATATTTAATGAGAAGAGTGACAGGTTTCTGCCTTATAAGGATCTTTAATGCCTGGGTTAAGATAAGATGTTATTCTCAAATCTGGTTTCTTCATTCAGAGACTGTTGCAATTTCACATGTCACATAGCCTCTGGAAAACTCCATTGTGCCCTCGTGAGAGAATGGGTGTGAAAAAGGCACATAATATTTTAGAATTATTATAAAAATAATATTAACTCATAGATCCACAGTTTCTCCAGATTAAACTTTGAGAACAACTGAGCTTATACCATTCTGATAGCTAAGAAATAATGAGCCTCAATGGCTGGTCTCCAGTAAATTACAAAAATGCAAAGGAGTCATGAGACCAAAAGGCAGCTTACTCACATGGTTGTTGACTGAAGACCTCAGTTTCTTGCTAACTATTCATAAGAGTTTCTTACCCCATGGATCTCTCCATAGAGCTGGTTGGGTGTCATGACAGGGCAGTTGGCTTCCCCCAGATTGAATAATCCAAGATAAAGCAAGGTAAAAGCCATAATATTTTTTATGATCTAGCTTTAGATCACATAGTAGTATTTCTACATGATCCTTTTAATTACCCAAGTCAGCTACATTCAGTGTGGGAATTAACTACTCTAAGACATGAATATCAGGAGTCAGGAATTATTGGGAACCATTTTAAAGGCTGGCTAATACATGTATTTTAAGTTTTTTAAAACACAAATTCTGGCTAAACTTCAAATAATAGTCAATTCTGACTTTTCAATCTGATTTTCTTATCATTTTATCCACTTTCTTCCTCTTCTACACTCACTGTTCTTCTCTCCCCCGCGTCACATCTTTTAAGTGAGGTATAGTAAAAATTAAGAGTGGAAAGTAAAGAGCAAATATAATGGCCTTGGAATCTTTTAGGCCCAGACTTAATTTCTAACTTTCCAATATAGTCATTTATGTAATTGGGATATTTATACTTACCTTGTAGGCTTGTGGCAAGATTAAATGAGACCTATCATGTGATAACTGTTCAAGAAATATTAGTCTTGTAGTCTTCAGTTCAAATCTCTGTCATTTCTTGTATTGTTTATTTGAAAAATGCATGTGAAAGTAATTAGTAAATGCATTAATGTAACATTTATTTTTAATGTTTTTTTAATAGGCACCATTCCCAACTCCCTCCCTAAGCACTTATTGTTAGCTCGAAGGAATTAAGTGATATGTTAGTTTTTTTATCTTTTAATTTTAACATTCCAGAGTACCCATGGCATCCAGAAATGTAGAGGCGACTTAAGAAACATTCAAACCTGTAGAGAATTTTAATGAATTTATTTGAGCCAAACTGACAATACTCGCCGTGAAGCAAAATCTCAATGGATTGAGAAAATGCTCCAGAGAATGGCAATTTTACAGCTTATTTTATACATTAACATCAAAGGAGGAAGTGTAAGGAGTGTTACATGAAATTCATTGGTGGTAAATTAAGGGGGAGGGAGAAAGCAAAGTGGGGAAATCTCTGGGATTGGATAAAAAGTAAAATGGAGACACACACACTTCTTTTCATTGGTTGGTACAAGCGAGTTAACATTTACAGCACATAGAGATGGTATGCGGAAGTGGGAGGGACAAGATAACAATGACGGGTTCTGTGTTCTGGTGCCCTGGTGCAATAAGTTATAACCTGAGAGATCTAGAAAAGAGGGATTACTGTGACATTCCAAGGTTATGTTATCTTAGATGCAAAAAGACAATAGACAGACCCCAATAAACTTAATTAAAAAAAAAAGACAATAGGTTCACTTAAGGTAACGATTGACCTTTGTCAAGACAATAAACTTAATTTAAAAAAAAAGACAATAGGTTCACTTAAGGTCTTAACGATTGACCTTTGTCAAGAAAGCTATGTGACGACTCACCATGATCTGCTTTTAGTTAGGAATTTTTATGATCAGACCATTCTATGTGGTTAATTTCAGTCTCTGAGTTTGTAGGGCCCATGATGCTGGGCTCCCCTGAGCTTGTCAGGTTTAGTATGTGGCCCCTTTTTCATCCACAATAGTTACATTTAACCCTTATTATTTTGTTTTCATAATGTGAATGATAGGTAATGTATCAGTACTTTTTTTCTTTACTCTTAATAATATTAATGTTTTGTAATATTACAAAATGGTAGCTTGTCTCAGTTTATATTATTATACCAAAAGGAACAGAAAAATTTATATCTTTTTTTCCCAATTAAAGGCCATTTTCAGTAAACACTACCATGGACTCAGACTCTACTGAAAATATCAGAAAACACAGTATTTATTCATGTTTAGTTATTCATCTAAATAATGAATTTAATATTTTGCTTTTATGACAGTCAATTATTATTAGAAAGTATTCTGAATGCACTGAGAAATGCAAGGTAAGTATGATATAGCATTTCTTGAGTTTAGAATATGCATGAGCATAATTTACACAATTTCAGTTCAATCTATAATGTGAAATTGGTAACAGGACATGACATAACTGAAGCTTGATGCAAGAATGGCTTTCTTTTTCATGTCCCAGCTATCACAATTCTAATACTAAATGGTTTGTCGTTTTTTATTAACTAGAGTTTTTTCTCTCAATGACACACTTAAGAAATAGTCTAGAGTTTTATAAATATCTGCAAATGTTATGTAAATTTTTTGGTCATACATAAAGTAGTAATTTTCTTTTTCACTTAAGTTGAATTTACTTTTAAGTATCTGAGTCACATACATAAATATAAGCCATAAATATTATTCAACACATGCTTCAGCATTTCCTTTTTCTCTTTTCCTGATGTTTCATTAGTGACATTTTTTAAATAAAATTTAATGAATCCTTGGTTCAGTCTCCAAACAGGAAATCGGTTTAGTGAGCAGAGATCTGAATGACAAAAGAAATGCCCACTTAGAATACTTTAAAATACTTTGTTCATTGGAGAAAAAAATGCAAGCCTCCAAGATTTCTCTGACCTTAATGCTCTGATTTTTCAGTCTGGATTTACTATGAATGGAAAACTTTGAAAAGTCATATGATCCATTAATATTATATTTGCTAGAACCCAAATTGCAAATAACATCAAAGTATTTTTATGGCTTTGATATTTTTTCCTCCCTTAATTATGACAGCCCTAGATATATTGCATTTAATACTCCTTTCTTGGCTTGCTCTTATTAGCAGTTAGCACTTTACATAGAACATATCTAGAATTCCTGACATTAGTTACTCAACTTTTTTTGACTGATTAGTAGTGTAGTATTTAATTTAGGGGCTAAAGTAGAACAGATTTTCAAATTGCTTATGTAAATTGAAGATTATCTTTTCTGTGTACCCACATGTATAAGTGATCAGCAGATACATGTGCACAAAAAACAGCACTTCATGATAATCAGACCCTTTAATATTAAAAATAAAAATCAAAGTAACTAAAAATTTGGCTTACCAAAAAAAAAAAAGCTATATCGAAAACATTCAAAGGTACCAAGAATCACAGAAGACAGAAAAGGTGTTTTTGAGATGTAAACAGGAACATCTCACTACCCTGCTGACTAACTTTTGATGGCTTTTATTTGCATTTAGAATAAAAGGCAAACTTTTAAACTTTGCATATAAAAACCTAAATGACATGATTCTCGCCCTCAAGGAATTTAAAGTTGAATTTGGGACACAGGCATTAAACAAATACTCTTAAGTGAAGTTATAAATTGTGGTAAAAGGAGAATGAAAAGAAACTGAGAGAGATTAACTTGAAGAAGTGAAATTTTATTGGTGGGCCAAAGGGAAATTTCTCTGAAGACTTGATATTTAAGTTAAGATCAGAGGTATGGAAGAAGAGTCTTGACAGGTGCATTCCAGAGGAGAGAATCATTTGTGTAAGAGCCTAAGAAAGACAAAACCTTGATGAGATGGAGAAAAAGAAAGCTTTTGATGATGAATTATCCAAAATGAAGGCCATAATGTAGTAAAATGATATGTTAAATTTTATTAGTCAGAGATCATTCTTTATGTACCTCAGTGTTTCTTTTGTACATTCCATAGTGTTTGGTATATATTAAATGACCAGTAAACATTTAATGAATAAGTGTATAAACAAGTTTAATGGTAACAGAACTAAAAGCAGTAGGGATAATGGTAGTACTTATCTTACATGATTATGAGTCATAAATAAGATCACTAATAAAAGGTGCTGATCTTAGAGCCTGGCACATAGAAAGTGTTTGATAAATACTAACTTAAAAAAAAAAAGAAGAAGTTCCCACTTTCCTCTTGAGCTATCCTAAATAACTGTTATCTGAATTACTTAGAGACAAACTAATTTTTCAAATTTTAAGTGAATTAATTCCTACATACTACCAAAAAAGTTCTTTTACTAATTACTTGAATTGGATCCTATCAATGTATTTCCCTTCTTGGTTCCTACATGGTTGGCAGAGATAAACTCCTTTTCTTTCACCTACAAGCACACACACTCTTTTGAATGGTTGGTAGAATGCATCATCAATTAAGGTTTTGGGATAGATAATGGCCTTAAAGCTTGTACCTCCCTTCTGAGTAGCAAAACATGTGCCATTTTCAGTAGCAAAAGTCCACTTATAAGCCTAGTTTTAAATATAGTTCTGACATTCTCTCAACTCATTTATCTTGGCTCTGATCTGGAAGACCAAACCTAGCAGTCCTTGTATGTGCACATGAAGTTCTTCCTTTCTGATTATTGAAGTAGAGGTTCTATACATTAAATTGGGCAATTTGCTATTTCCTTTTTTCCAAATAAAACTATAAAAATTCCTGTTGCTGAAATAAAATCTGTTTTAGAATTATTATTCTTAGTGCTTAAATCTCACCAAATGGTAGTATGCAGAGTACTCAGAAAGATATATTCATTTGTCTTAGCCACCATTGATTGATTAAGCATTACCCAAATATGATCAAACATTGTCGGTCAGAGAATTCAAAAATAAAATATTGAACCCTATAGATAAAATCAAAATGTATTCCATGGTTTCTATGAAATTATATCTTTATAAGTCATTGTTTATTTTTATTTTCCTTAATATGTCTGTTAAGCTCAGTGCCTTTAACTAGACTGTGTCACTCATGACTAAGTAAGTTCAATTTCCTCTGTTATTTAAGTTCAAATTTAAAAACTTAGTCAAGCATCTTGCAAATGCCTGCCATTGACCATAAAAACTGAGCAGGGAATTATGCATGGCTCAGTATGAACTCGTTACTCTTATTAAGAAAATATATTCATAAGCACTACTGGGTAAAACACAATAGAATCATTTTATGTGTTAGTACAGAGAAGTCTTCTTATTATATTATCACTTTTACATGTAAATATGAAAATTTAATTTTTTTAAAAACAAGATAGTAGTAAAGGTATAATAACCAAAATAATCTTTCCATTTTTGTCCTGGGACAGTGATGTTAAATCATTTTTTATTTGTGAGAGAGTGCTAATGATCAGTAATATCCATGTTCTCCTTTTCTTCTTGGGCACAGAGAAGTCAATTCTGGATAATGGATTATGAGCTAAAATGATGACCATTTTCAGGCCTGTCCCATTAAACCTCCACCTGAATAGAGAGGATAACAAGGACCTAGAGGAGAGGGGACCTACAAGATGGAAGGCCTGGATCCCTGAGTGACTACATGGATCACAATCCCTCCTCCCTACCCCCCAGCTCACCCCTCATGCCAACCTACATTGAACTGTGAGTGACTGACTGTTAAATAAGCTTTTATTGCTTGATGCCACTGATATTTTGGAGTTGTTTGTTATAAAACTAGCTTACCTTGACCAATCCAATACCCAATTTTCTATAGAAAATATTCTTACTGGGTTTATCAGAATCCATGGGTATTAGAGCTTCTAGATCCATGGATTCTAGATAAATTAAATAGTGTTGGGACCTTCAAAATATTTACTATAGAAAGATTAATCACACCACAGAGCTACTAGAGACAAGAGCTAATAATTCCGTTAATGGAATTGCATAAAAGTGTGGACATTTATATTTCCAGGAAATGGAAGATCTATTTTTAAATGTTCTAAATAGTAAATTCTCTCTACCTAAAAGGAATGCTGCTTCCCATCGCTATGCTGATATTTTGTAGCACACGTTCCTCACAGACTGCAATACTCAGGAAATGTATGGAAAAAAAAAAAAAAAGCTGATCTCACAGGGAGCTAGTAATTGGCAGAAAATGCCGAAACCTGAAATACTTAGGTAAGAAAGACAGAGAGCAGCAGCACCACACAGGTTAAAACAGCAACCTGAAGCACAAGGGAGCAAAACATTTCTTAGAATTTAAGACTTACTACTTTCAGACTGAATTTTAAGGAAGAGCAAAAGCAAAGAGCAGTACCTTGACATAAGAAGCTAACATTCTTTTTCAAATAAGACCTCATAGAAAAAAATTATGGAGCACACACAGACAAGAATTCAAGCTGGAACAGATCTCTCTTCTAAGCCACATAGGTTAAAGGTTTCACCACTTCCTTGGTAAAGAGGAAACAGATAACAGAACCCATTTGTATTACTTACAATGTGGTACTCAATGATATAGAAAATATTCTCATTAACAAGTGAAATTTTAGTCATTTTCAATAAATCGTTTTGATGTTCATATTACATTCTAAATTCAGGGCTCTCCCCTGCTTCCAATATTAAGGTTCACATTTGCTGCTCAAAAAGGCCAAACCAGGCAATACTTATAGAATTCTGTGTTTATGATGTATATTTCTGCCAGAGTATGCAGAATAGTCATTAGACAACTCCTTGCACAGGTCTTATCAACCAACATATCTAAATATAATTATTATCCACTGCCTATGTCCTCAGAACTATAGCACGCAAGGTACAGTTCAGGAAAACATGAGTAAGATATAAAAGGGATACCTACAAAGACAGATAAGGATCTGTCCTGAGCAGTTAAAGAAAAAGTTTTAAAGTCACTGTTATTATAACCCCCAGCAATTTCATAGCCTCCTTAAGGGAATCTAAGCTGGGCACTGTGACAGCCATCCAGGAAACATGGAAATTCTAGTTGGAATAGCATAATTTATGTCTTTTCTTTCTTGGTCTTTTTGCAAGCTATTAACTACAAGGAAACAAAGGATGTTTGACAAAGGCCTTCAGAATTCATTTGCTAGGCCACACTATAAATGTCCAACTCAGTGGCTCTGCTTACCTGCATGTTAGATTTACCGGATTGGAATAAGAATGAGTAACGTAAGCTCAGAGTAGACAGTTTGCAAAGTCTTCTGTCTGCCCATTTTATTGGATACAGTTCAGAAAGAGAGTTATCCTTCAATAACTTTGGTTCTTAGGTATAAAAGAAAGGTATAGGTCTTTTTCCATTGGGATATGACCAAAACACTATAGTCTGTCATGCAGTATCCACTTTGAAGCCTAAAGTTTCCAAAGAACAATCTCAAAGAAAAGAATAAGGAAAAAATAAAATAAAATGAAAAAAAAAGAAAGAAAGAAAGAACAAGGATCGGCAAGACCATGCACTTTGGGAAGGCCCATAAATTTTTAAAGAGAGGCTGCATATGCATGAATGACTAACCAACCTATTTATGAAGATATGAAAATTCAGAAAACCAACACA
Source organism: Pteropus alecto (assembly GCF_000325575.1). NCBI lineage: Eukaryota > Metazoa > Chordata > Mammalia > Chiroptera > Pteropodidae > Pteropus > Pteropus alecto. The sequence goes on from NW_006494610.1 coordinate 10,358,567, forward strand.
TTATGTTTTCTCTGGCTTAATTTTGTTATTGTTATCAACATTAGAATACCTTGTACCACTGAATTTTTTCCACTAGAGACAATTATTTGCCTGAATTGACTAGTCATTTATAATGCTGGTTTGATACAAAATTAGGTGGTCGAAACATCTTTAGAGTAATTTCTCTCATAAGATGACTCAATAATCACAGATTTATTGCCGACCCAGAATTCAGATTGTATAAATACTGCATCTAAACAATTATCAAAGGTGAAGAATTAAGTTTGTTCTCTGGTCATTTAGTCTGTATTGTATTGTAACAAAGAGGCTGTTAAATATTTCAGTTAATTTTTATCTCTTCAACACTTACCTAAAAAAAGAAAAAGAAAGAAATTGAACAGAAAAAATACAATAGGCACTTTGTATTTTGTGCCATTGTAAGAGTCTGGTCTTTTTACAAAATAATGTATGTTTTTTTCTTGGTTCCTCTGGAATGTTTATTTACAACTGAAAATTGAAAATTGTGACAGATATTTTTGTCATGCATCCTGGCTCTTACATCAACTGGGATATTATTTGAACTGCTCTTGGGAGCCTCTCTTTTTGGGCAAAGCTGGACCAGCTCTCTAAGAGATCTAACTTTGCCTAACCACCCTCCCTCACCTCCAGCATTAATATATTGTCCACTGGGTCTAGCCATTGCATCTTCAGAACTTTGGAATATGTATATATAGCAAAGATGTAAGCATAATACATCTGAACATTAAAAACAATTCCCTGTGTATTGATAATACTCGTTTATAGTTATAAGTAACTAACATATCTGCAGTTTTCTATTTCTATTATTATAAATCAAATAATACTGAAATAATATTTCAATGACATTTTAAAAAATCCATTCACATAAATAACAAAGTGCTAGTGTCAGCATTGGGGCCAATTGAAGTGTGGCGTCGTCCCAATGGTAGTGAGGAGGCAGAGGTATAATGACCATGTAGAAGTATAGTTAACATTTTCTCTTGGTTCTTCCTCAAATGATACAATAAAGAATCGCAGGTCATTGAGATTTAATAGTTTTATTAAAAGCATATTTTGGAAAGACCAAAAATGCCCCAAGAAGGCACATGGTCCTAACAAACAGAGCCGCAATGAAACACTGTAATAACAGCTACAATAAGAGGGCAAAAAAGGGCCCAGATGTGGGAATGTCTACATTATATTTGGGCTGTGATGGGTTGTTCCAAAGGCTTTCCTAGGTGATTGGCAAGTGAGGTCACTTTGATTGACACCTGACTGCTAAATAACTCTTTGCCTAGTGCACAGATGCATACCCAGAATTCTTCTACCATTGGGGTGTTCTTTGGGTGGTCTCTGGTCCCTATTCCTTTGTTCCCTGTGTTACTCATGTCTGACTAGCTACCTAATATTAGAAATCACAGAAATTAAAAGCTTCGTTCAGTTTTTTACACCTGAGGTTTGAACATCACAATTCCTGAAACTGAATTCCAAGTTTCTTATTGATCCACTCTATGGAATGTAGGATCTCTAGGCCTTGTTCATAATACATTAAAAGAAAAACACAGTTATTAATTTGGTTATTTTCCAAGGTAGGTTGTTTTTATTGCTGTTTGATACAGATAAACCTCAACTTTGACTTAATTCACTCCCAAGCCATGGTTATGTGTGTAGCCAACATAAGGTAACTCCTCACACCCCTTATTTCCAATAGTTTCAGTATTATAAATGGGAGTTTTATGCTTAGAAAACTTATTTTTTCCATAAAACACACAAAAAGTGATCATTAAAGGTAATAAATACATATATATGATATTTATAATTTATTCAGTATGTAAAATAAAATTATTTTAAAACACAGGATCCAAATATTCCTTTAGGAGGGTTTTTTTTTAGGGGGGCATGAATTGTACTAGTAAAAGCTTCTTAAAATAAGATGGGTAAAATCTAGACAGGAGGAATTATCTTCTTACCTGGCAACTCTCTCTGTGGCAAACAGAAGTGTTTATTTCTCCAAAGACTTCTGAACAACTTTGAAAACTTGTGTTATCCATCTCAAAAATTTCCATTGACAATTTTATGACCCTGAAAGTCTTTGATTATTAAATTATAGGAGTGGGGGTAGTTTCCATGGTAATTCCTCTTTCTTAAGTCTTTATTTACCATTTCAATAAGAGCTTCATTGCTGAGCTCCAGAGAATAAATGGAATTCTTAGAATACAACTACTGACAAGCTCAGCTGAGCCATTACCCCAGGATTAGTAAAGTAGTGTCACCAGAATTAGCAGAATATGAGTCCTTCCTGGTCACAGTTCTTAGCCAGTTGTAATTTCAAGTTTTAGTCATTATCAAGGGGACCTAGTCAGTATAAGAAAGATTATAAAATGTGTAGGTCACAAGTAATAAATTGGAAGCCACACACATTTCAAAGTATTTTATCAAGTATTTTGTGTTTTTTTAGTTGCAAGTAGTATCTAGTCATATTATAGGACATGACTGTTGTGATAAATTCACCTTTCAGAAAGCATCAATTTAAAACTGCAGAGAAAAGATGAAGTTCATCTAGTCCAAACTCCTACATGATACGGGAGTCAACATTGATCCTTTAATTGATATGAACAATGCTTTCTGAAGCAGGAAATATATTTTATATGCCATTACTAACTGAACAAATATACTATTTCTATTTTTTGGCTTTATGGGCTCATTCTGCTGACTCAAAATTAATCATAATTTTGGCTTTTAAGAAATACGTTTTTGTGATATTCAAATATGATATTAAGAAAGTAGCTATTGTTTCCTTATTTTACTAACAAATAAATATTGAATTTTTATTAAATCAGTTTTCAAAATGTATTGAGATGATCACATTTTTCTCCTTTGCTCAATCATTATGGCAAAACTATGTTAATAGATTTTCAAATATTGGTCCACTTAGTCAGAATAGCCTAGATTATGCGGCATCAACAAAAATCCTTCTATTGCCATAATTTAAAATAGGATTTATCACATTTGGCACTATTGACATTTTGGGTTGGGTAGTTCTTTGCTGTGGAGGCCTATCCTGTGTATTATAGGATTTTTAGCATTATATCTGGCCTCTATTCACAAGATACCATTAACACATATACCCCATGTAAGTTGTAGCAACCAAAAATGTTTCCTGACATTGCCAAATGTTTTTTGCAGATGGGAGGGTGGCAATTGCCCCTAGTCGAGAACCACTGTTTAAAAATAGTGAGGTTTTGTTTCTATTCATAGTACATGTCCATCAAAAACCACCTGAAGGCTCTCCCCTTCTCTGGGATGCAGGATGATAGAGCTGCCACCACCTGGATCTTTACAGGACACAGTGGCTGACAGGGGATATACAAATTGCACACCACCTTTTAAAACTTCTGCCTGGAAGCAACACAGGTCACTTCCACTCTCATGAATTTGGCTGCAGCAAATCACGTGGGCATTCTTAAATTCAGCTGGAAAATGTATTATGTGACTAAAAGACAGGGAGCCAGTTATATAGATGATCTGACATATTAATATCACAATATTATTTTAGAATCTGTTTTGAAATGTAAATTATAACTCAGGCATATTTTCTCAGAAAGAGTGCAAACAGCACACTGCAGGTATAAAATTCTCTTATTTAGTTTGTTTTGTTGTTCCTACCTATAGACCTACAGGGTAATTGTATTGGATTGGTGATATTTTTTATGACTTTTCACTCTATATAAATTACTTCTTTTTTGGAAAAAAATAACTATTTTCACTTGTGCAATGCACAGTAGAATATTAATATTTGTGGTTTTGGTTATTTGAACAATGTGTGTGAGAAATGTAAAAAAAACAAGCAAATAATCAAAAAACTTCAGAAGGAAATCTAAATCTGTACTTAATGGAATGACTTCATATTTGATTATGTGAAGTTCACACTGACCTGTTGAGGGTGTAGAATATGCTCCTCCCAACCCTCTATAACCAGAGCCTTTTTCCCAAACTTGTTTCTAGCCTGGGGTTCCTTGCTTCCTCTGGTGTCTTTTGATGAAGTTCTTTAGTCCTGCTGCTATAATAAAGCCCACCTACTATAAAAAGTGCAGTTGTAGAATATTATATAATTTGTCATTCATATAAAGAGGTGCAAATAAAATGTATAAATTGAATTGTATTTTCATGGTATTTTAAGTCTGGAAACTGGAATGTGGGTAACCAGACAATGTTTCCTACCTGATCATAATATAAATACTTTATGTACCATTCTCAGTGATTCCCTGTATAATCCTAAGGATGTAATGTTATCACAATTTTATAAATAAGTAAATCACCCAAAGTTAAACAGCCAGCAAGAGATAAAGTCTGCATTTAAACTTAACTCGAACTTGTTCAACTTTTCTATATTTCTTCTCTAATGTTTCTTATAGGTATTATAATGAATTTGGACTTATTCCTAATGACATTTTACCTTACATAGTTTGGGATAAACATTGTTTTTAAATGTACTAATTAAAAAATATTATTCACTTTGTGAGTTAATAATATATGAATAATAATAGAAAACACAGAAATATACAATGTAGAAAAGAGTTCAGCAGAAATCTGTCCATGAAGAGTAAATACCTATGAAAATTTGGTGTACAACAATTTATGTATATTCTAAAAAATTAAATAGGAATAATTTCTCATATTCTAAAATGTAATTCTAAAAACTACATAATTTTCCATTTTAGGGATGTTCCACAGTAATTTAATGCCCACCCTTTTTTTACACATCAAGATTGTTTCTAAAGATTAGTTATTAAAATAATACTGTAGTGATACCCTGGGATGCCCAACTCTGACTATCTTCTTAAGATAAACTTCCAAAAGAAAAGATAGGTAATTTTAGGCTTTTCATATATAATCCCAAAATGTGTAACAAAAAAGTTTAATAAATTATACTGTTAGCAATAGTGCCTGTTTCTCAACAATTTCTCCAATATAAGGAAAAAGAATTTATAGCCCCCAAAACATAAAATATTATCTTGTTTTGATTTGAATCTCTTTGATTATTAGTAAGTTTAAATATTTTTTTTGGCTATTACTATTTCCTTCTATGAGTTGCCCTACTTCTACTTTGCCCATTTTTCTACAGTGGGGACCTCTTCCTGGAGGCCTCTACCAAAGCATTCTATTCAGACTTGTTATTTTCTCCCAGCACATAAGTTTTGCCTTCTAGTATAACAGTTGAATAATATTTAGAAAATTAATACCTTTTTCCGAGATTAGCTCATCTAATCTCCTAGTTTTATAGATTTCTAGAATATAACATTTGGAGTCAGACACATTGAGTTTAAATCCAAGCTCAAATATTGAACAAGCTATGGGACCTTGGGCAAGTCACTTTATTCCCCAAAGCTTAATTTATTTTTCTGTAAAACATGCATAATATTTTTTAACTTATGAAATCAGTATACATAGTACTTTGTGTAATAAGTACTCAAGTAAACTTAATTACTGTTGGTATTGGTGTTAGTCTTATTATTACACATGAGGACACTGAGCTTTAGGAAGGCAAAGTAATCTGTTAAGTAATCTTTATCAGGGGTCTTCTTTCACTTTTGTGAATCATATGCTATGTTACTCTGATTTTTATAGATAGTGCCTAACCTCAAAGGAGGGATTCTAATGAAATAAATAAATAATGGAGCAGGTATTTTTAAAGAAGTAAGGCCTTGTATCATGTCTCAGATATTACCTCATAAGGCAACCATTCTTGTGCCTGTGAGTATGGTTGACTGATATATATAACTTAAACATCTCACTTCCTAGCAAAGAGTTTCTGATTTTTAAAGGATATCAGGAACCTCAAAACAAAATTATTAACAATAAATAAACAAATAAAACCCAGGATGGCAGAATAAAGTTTGTCAGAGTGTAAAAAAATGCTTCTGATTTATTTTACTGGATAAGTAATATTATTTTGTGTGAAATGTATATTATCCTAAATAATCTATCTACATATCTATTGAATGATTTATTGATTGATTCCTCAATATCTCTATCTGGATAGAAATTAAAACATAGATATATATTCTTAAGTACATTTCCATATTTGAAACTATTAAGCGGGTTAGGTGTCTATTTCTGCCTCTCACATGAGACCTACTTATAACGATTTTCCATTTTGAAAAAAATGGATCCTCAATATGACCACCACACACATTGTGATATTCGTAATGGACCACAGGTATATTTATGTGCTAACCAAAAAAGGGCTAGAAAGAGTCACTTAGTTCTAGTAGAATATGCAAAATGTTTGAAGGGTAATGAAGTCGTGATGACAGTCAATATCATTAATCTTCCATGGACTTTAAATCTTTGCTGAGAAAGCATGTACCAGTAAGAGGAAATTATTGGCTACTTAGATAATTGAAGTCGAATTTAATGGATTCTGCTATTAACCAAAATTGAAAGATTTCTTAAATTGTTTCCCTAAGATGAACAAAGAATAAGTCAAATATGTATTTGTGAGAATTAGGTAGCTCAGATTAATGTTCCTCATAACCATTTTATCCTAGTTTTTTATTACTACCTAAGTCTTAAAGAGAGAATGAAAACTTAGAAGATTTTATCCTTCAGGAGCTTACAATATAGTGAAAGTATTTTTATAAAGTGAAAGCACACAAATGAACAAAATATATAAAAACAAACTGTTATTAGTGCTAGGAAGGAAACTTACAAAAGGCTGAGATGGAGTATCTACAGGGAATCTACCCTGGATAGAATGCTAAAAGAAGCTGAAGGAGGCCAGTGAGATCTGTACAGTAACCCAAGGCCACATAAGGCCACAGAGTCAGACATATGATACCTTATCTGTCATTCGGGAAGAAAGGAGTTGGATTTTATGTCAACTGCAGTGGAAAATTCTTGAAGGGTTTTAATCATGGGAGTGACATTATATGAGGATATTTCAAGGAACACCATAGCTATATTCAAGTAGTAAGAAGAAACAGGACTTAAATGAAGTTATTAATGGGAAGCCTTCCACAAGGGGAAAGGGAATCCCTGAAAAGTATGAAGTGTAGCACTTTTTCTAGCTTACTTCTGAGCTGTGAAAATCTGAACTGGATTATACTTCTGTGAGTCATATACATTAAACTGAATTATACTCAGTTTAGTTTGGCTCGACTTTTTTGAATGGGCAAAGATAGATGTCCATAATACAAATGAAGAAATGAGGATATTCAGAGAATGAAGAGAAAGGGCAGTCAAAGGCAAAATGAAGAATATTTGTGAAATTCTATACAGCTAAACTGATCCTAAAGTTAAAATAAGAATAAAAAGGATAGCAATAAAGTAAAATAAAATAGAAATGATGGATGGATGGAGTAACCTGAAAGCAGAAGAAAGATGAAAGTGCATTTTGATATCAAAAAATTAAAAGCTAGGAGTTTGGAATAAGTAAGGTTATAGGAATACACTGATAATAAATAATCCACAGAGGAGAAATTCTTCTTCAGTATAAAAGAAAAAAATGACTATGCCACATACACATTTTTCATTACTATTTTGCCTTTAAACGGGGGTGAGGGAGGAAATGTGCAGACTTTTCTTCTAGTAAAGCACAGTGATTTGATTCCATGAAGTATAAGTATACTTGTTTTCATAGACAGCCACTCTAAAGGTGACCACTACGGTAAACAAGCTTATTCAAGATCCCCCAGGCTACATCTGTGCCTTGGCATCTCATGCAGGAGCATATGACTTCCACATCCTTGAATTAAGAGAAGTTAAAGAAGAAGATAAGGAAAAAAATGGTAGCTCATTTGGTTATAACTACTTTTGTAAGGAACTAAAAATGAAGACCATGTGAGACTTTGGGATTTGTTTCCAGTTTATTTTTAACACAAATTTTTATTATAGAAAATTTCAAATATGTGGAAAATAAACAGAATAGTATCATGAACTCTATATACATCACCCAGCTCCATCAAATGTTAACATTCTGCCATTCTTTCATTATCTAGATCTTTACCCACTTTTCACACTATCATGAATACTATTGTTTTTTGTAATTTCAGAGTTTAAATATATGTGCTTTTTTATGTTTATGCAACATAATCTCTTAATAAGGGGATATTATCCAACATTAGCTTATTTGTAACTAATATAATTTGAGCATTTGATAGCAATTGAGATAAAATGGAAAAATCTGTTTATATCTTGCTTGTATTTGATTCTGATTAAACTTGAAAATTAAATGGTTTGCATCTTTAGAAAGAATCCTGAAATGGGAAGGTTTGAGGACCAGACTTCTAGCCCTGTACTCTTCTACTGTGTTTGTGACCTTAACTGCTCTGTCTTAGTTTTCTCATTTGTAACTTGAGACAACCGAATGTAATATTCCCCAAAGTAAGTCCTTATTCTCCAACTGCTTCTTCTTCTCTTTATAAAAAATGGTCTCTGCTCTCCTACTCTGCTATTCAATATAATCTAGTCTTCAAGGCACAGTTTATGATTTCCATCCTGTTATTAGATCCAATTCAATTCAATTCAGTTCAATTCAACCAATTGAATTACGGAGGGCTAATTACGTGCCAGACACTGTTTCAGGCACTGAAGATACAGAAGTGAACAAAACCAACCCAAATCCTTGCCTTATAAAGTGTGAAGTCACGCATTGTAGTGAGGTGTCACATAATAAAAATGAAAAATAATTCAAATATGTAATAGTAACCTATGTTAGTTACTGGTAAATGTTAAAGAAAAAATATAAAGCAAAAAAGAGAAATATGAAGAGTACAGGTGGCAGATGGGTAGTGAGGGATAAAAATTAAGTGGGATGGTCAGAAAAGTCTTCAGCTTGGAAGGTAAGTTTGGAATCAAGATCTGAAAAGAATAAGGAAGTAGGCCATGTCAATATATAGGTGAAAGCATTCTGGGTGGAAGGAACATTAATTACAGAGGCCCCAAGATGGAGTCTGCCTGCTGTTTTAGAAGGACCATTGGGAGGCCAGTGTGGCCAGAACCCAGTGAACAAAGAGGGGTATGGTGTTGGGAGTCACAGCAAATTCTGAAAGGCCTCATAAATCATGTAATGACATTGATTTTTACTCGAGTGAGATGAGAGGTCTTTGGGGTTAAAAAAAACTTATAGGATCCGATTTACATTTTAACAAAGTCAATAGTCTGATTGAGAAGAGAGAAGAAATGAGGAGACCCATTAGGCTACTGCCATAATCCAAATGTTGACAGGATTTCTGTGGAGAGTGAAACACAGAGGAAATACTGAGGTGTTTTTCAAAGTACGTGGAAGCATAGAGCTGCTTTTAACAGAGACAGAAGAGTCTCTTGGGGATTCCAGGGGGGTCATAGTGCTTAACTATTACCTCTAATACACGTCAATGCATAAATATCCAGTAGACCCCTGTCTCTATCTTTCTCCACCTGCCTCACTATCTCTTGCTTCACTATTTTTCTATCTCCTTGTCTCACGCTCTCAATGTATAGTTGTCCAGGGTTTGAAATATTAACAAAGGAAGTATCCAGGCATAATTTGCAGAGTATGAAAAAGAAACTCTCTTTGTTCTTGTCCTTTAGTGTTACACTATATTGTGGGACATTCAGGTTTTCTCTAAAACTTCATAAAGTGTTTGTTTGTTTGTTTGTTTTGGTGCCAAAACAAACCCAGGATTGAACCATTCATAAAGTTTTAAAATTGGAAGAGATCATAAAGAATAGCTTGCCTACCTTTTTTCTTTAAAGATATGGACTCAGATCAAATAAGTTAGATGACTCACCTACAGGACAGGAAAGAGGAGAAATAAATGGCATGGCTTTTTCAAATGTAAGAAGTAAAGATAGGGCCATGAGAGGAGCAATTATGTGAGTAAATGACATAGTTTGAAATTCCAAAAAAAGAAAACAAATAACAGAGTACTCAAAAAAAAAATGTTATATACTACTCAGAGAGGAAAAGTGAGTGGTATCAAAGAAAGTATTTTTGACATGATAGCAAAATAGACCATTCATTGTGCAACGCTTTTGTTAAGTTTTTTTCAATTCAATAGTTTTTTTTTAAATACTGATCTTAAATTTCTTCTCTTTTCCTTAATACCTCTTAGAACATTTCCAAGTTTGCGGAAGTTAAAATAGAACACTTACACAACTTTGTACTATCTGTCTGTACAACCAATTAAAATGACTTCAAGATAAAAGTATTCATCTATTTTGTTTGCAAATTCAGACTTGTATAAACTTAATTACTTTTAAATAAATTAACTTGGAGCAGAAAAAAATTTAAAAAATTCTTCTTATGTAGATTTTTATCTCATTCTAAAATATTTTAGAGCCATTTCATTTTGATTTTTCAAAGTTAAATGATAGTTTCAAAATTGTGTTATAACAAAGCTCTAGGGTGATAACTATATTATTTCTTTGGTTAGTTTGAATTTTTGTGTACATTTTACATTAGTGAACATATAGATATAAATGTAAGTAAAAGCTTATAGAAGTATTTTCACCATAACTTTACATATATGTATGAAGAAAAGGCTGTTTATCTTAACTCAGGCACCATACATGCCTAAGTAGAGCCTTTAGAAAGGTGCAAAAAAATAGTTCTGAGCTATTACATTATTTAATGGTAAAATAAAATACAGGGGGAAAAAAAACTAGTTTGCACTTGATCTTAATCTTTCTGAGCTTCACTTTTTTTTAACCTGAAAAACTTACCTGATTGGATAGTTATAATGATGAAATGAGATAATGCCTTTGAAAGCTCCCTCATATATAATGACGGTGCTATTAATGTGAGCATTCAGAAAATGTGGTCAACTTTTTTTTTTTTTGATCGGAAAAGTCTATATCCTAGAGCCAATCAAAGAAGGAAAGGAGTGTTTCTATGTTCTTTAAATAAAATATCTCTATACTTGACATTTTAAAGAAGTAGGCCACATCCAATGTGCTAAAAAAGAAATATGGTGAGTTTTTCTTCAATTTGTATAATTAAATATGATTTTACTACAGTAGTTATTTTGCTATTTATTAATGTGCACAAATGCACATTGGAACAGCACTACTCTTCAGAAACCTGAGCCTGGGATTTAGCATATGAGTGCCTGAAGAAGAGAAGTCTTAACCCTAGAGCCTGCAGTTGGCACTTTGTGGATTCTACCCATTGTAATTCGATTACATTTTATTGAATTCTAGTGGAGAAAATCTATAGGAGGCAAAGCTTCCGAAATTCTATACAGTGGAACTTCCTTCCAAAAACACTGAAAACCAATTAAAAACTTACTGTTTCTAAAATAGAACTGTAAATGAACAGGCTATCAAGGGACGGCTATAATTATGTTTGTTCACATCATGTGAACACACACATCATACAAGAGTGACACATTTAACCATCTCCAAGTGAAATCAACATCCTCCAAAAGTAAAATTGAATCATTCTAGAAAACATTCTTTTTCCTGATGCTGGCCATTTCAGGACACCCTTTAGATTTTATTTTGGCATCAAATTTTTTTGTTGTAGAAAATGCTCCAATCTTTATTCAAGTGTGTGTCTAAGTCTGTAGTCATTGTAATTCATCATCTGGATGATTTTATCTTAAAGAGCAATAATAAGATGACCAATTAAGCCACATATATTAGCGAGTACCTATTTTTGGGGGGCTAGGTGTTATGGGGGTATAAAATCATAAGAGACATAGTACTTACTTCCAAGGTGTTTGCAGACCAGTTGGGAGGTGAGAATAAAAATGTGAAAAATTCAATACAGTAAGAGTCATATTAGAGGATGGTCAAAATTCAAGAACTGACTTGAGATAAGGAATCTCATTTACTAAATTAGAATATCCAAGGAAGGGATCTAAGAAAATGTATTTTTAAAGCTCCTGAGAAGATTTTAAGAGATAATCAAGTTTAAAAGCCACTGGTATTTCACTTTTTCTTCATCTCTCGTCCGAGTAATCTACTTCATATTCTCAAAGTTTGCAAAAAATCTCTTAACTGCCATATTCATCAGCCTTTCCCCAGACCACATCTGCTTGGCCCACAGGTAGTCTGCAGTATAGCTGATTACTTTCTCTTATTTTTCTTTTTTTTTCTGACAGTCTTTCTAAGTGTCATTTAATAGCTTCACATCCTCTCCTTACACCTCACTTATTGATGTTTTCTTTTTTCTTTTCTTATTCCTAGTCCTTTCCTGGATGATATCACCCATTCTTACCACTTCAGCTAGAGGACTTAGTTATGCCCTGCATGATCCCTAAATCTACATTCCCAGCTCTGACTCAGCTCTTTAACATTTCCAATTGGATTTCTGATAGGTTCTCCAAACTCGAAATTGTTCAAAATCAAACTCATTTCTTCTCCACCCCTTCATCAAAGGGCTCACACTCCTTCACTAACTGCAGAATGTTTAGATGGCTGGGTAAGTGATATGAAGTGGGGCAGGGAAGAGCAAGAAATGAAATCTGCTAAACCCAAGCTAGGAATTAGTCATCCTCAAATTGTTCTTGTATGTGACCATGCACCAACTTGTTTACTAAGGCTTGTTTGTTTGATCTAAGGGATTTATGATGAATCCTTCTCTTTTCCTATTCCAGTTGTCCTATTTGAAGCCATCACCTGATTGTTAATACTCACCTGAGGTGGAGGGAACCTCAGTTTGACTGTTTTTAGCCACATTAGATGTGAATTATGTTTCTTAAATCGACGATCTAACATTTAGAGACAGTCTCAAATTTTGAAAAATCTGAATCATGCTTTTAATTTTATTTTCGTTATTTTCATCATTTATGAGGTTATCTAAAACTTAAAGGGCAATGTGAAGTTTTAAAGAATCATTTAGGGAGAAACTCCAAAGGGTTACTCCAATTTAACTATTACTAAGAAAAATCACAATTAAAGAAAGATACATTAAGGACACATTGTGTCCTTAATGATTTCAAAGCAAAATTCCTTCAGCGTCTAATGTCCAGTTTCTTTCAGCCATCTGTTCTAGTGCCTACTAAGCTAATATGATAGTTAATATCTTTCAATTTAGTATAATCATAAAACATTATTTTTGAATTTTTACATGTTCTTATATTATAGAAACATTATTTTTTATTTTAACTTTCTAATACTTTTTTTTACTATGTAGGCGATTCTCATATATAAATACATTGTGCTGTAGGTAATAATTGAAATTTTAGGAATTTTTTTCTCCCCTTTATTATAATTTTTTAAAGAGGAGTTGTTTCTCAATTCGATTTCATTTTCCTTTAAATAGCTGTGATGCTTTAAGTAACCTTTTCTTTTTCCTTTATTTAGTGAGGAAAAATTTCTACCCATTTATGTGGTCAATAATTCAAGAATTTGTGCACATTTTCTTACATAGACTAGTCTTCACATTTAACCCTCTGCTCTATTCTTACTTCTGCATCTCACAATCAGAGGAAATGAATAAGATGAAGTAAATTGTCTCAGCAATCAGAAGTCATTCCTCAAACAATTTACCTGAATATCATTTGTGAGGCAGTCTACACAAATGACAACTCCTCTGCTTGCTCACAGTGTATGTAAATTATGCATACAATTTTCCTACAACTTGTCAGTCACCTTGCTTTAATTCCAGAGATATTCAAGCAGTTATGGCACTTTAAGGTGAGAAAGAAGAAATGTAAGGCTATGGGATAGTTTTAATTTCTTCTTTTGTTCAGGTTTCACTAATGGCCATTTGCTGAGATAGTTCTGACAAATGCTGCAGTTGTCACTTCTTCGTTTACTGGAGAAACCCTACCTTCGAGATTCCTTGAAAACCTCACACATACCATAAGAAATCTTAAAAAGTATTCATTTGAAAGTGATTTAAGAACCACACAGTACATAGAAAGAAATAAAAAGGTCAAGATTGGGAGTTTGGAAGTTTGTTTTCTTTTATTTGCTAGGATTATTGACAGTTATATTTTGAAATTTAAAGTGGTAGACTAGTAATCTTTGTAATCAGCTAATTGAAGAAAATTGAAAAGGGCACAATTGAAACACGTGGTACTCATAGTTATATGAAAAGTATTTGGACTAATATTTTGTCCTGTCATTTATTTTTCAAAGAAAATTATAGCGGTACATAAATTCAGGTTCACACACACACATACACACACACACATGAGTGATATGCTGGGGATGGCTAACACTGATTTGAAAGAGCCATTCATGCACATCTCTTCCCAGCTCTAGTTCAGTGACTTTAAATTGATAGCTTGAAATTGGTTATGGTGCCATCATTACTCTACAAAAATTGGCAAATGCAACAAATCATTTGGGTTTTTGTTTTGTTTTGCTTTTTACAGAGCCAGTAGTTAAACATTAAGCATCACCTCACTGTCATAAGAGGGCATGTTTTCCTCAAATCGCCATGACTACTACAGGACTCTTTACATTTATATAAAATATTATTGCAGAGTCATTCAATGAAAGTCTAATTTCAATATAGCTTTATTCCCAATTTCTGTCTCAGAGTGGGGCAGCATGGTGTAGTACCTGGGGCTGGGTATTGAAAGGTGTTGTTAATCCCTTCTTCCACTTCACCTCTTTGACCTGGGGAAAGTTACTTAACTTCACTGAGCCAAAAAGTTTTTCTCTCCAAAGTGGGCATGGTAACACTTTCATGGGGTTAAATGGGTTGATGTGAGTAAAGCATGTCGCAGTATATGACAAAGAGTCAGGCTGAGTCACGCTCCCCAGTATCATGGATTAATGGAGTTTGATATTAAAGGGTCCTCGAGAAATGTTTTACACCTTAATCTCATGAAACCAGAATCTACAAGCTAGATGACATCTTCAGAAAAGTTCAATATCTTCATTTCAGTCAAGGTCATTGACAACAAATGAGTTATCAAAAGCCAGGTCTCCAAAATGCTAATAGAGTTCAACTGAATTCTCTCTACTCTCCTTTGTACCACTCCCTAGCCTCTAGGTTGATCATATAACTATTTCTTCTATCTCTTGCCTCTTCTATCCTCTCTTCTTTCTTTACCTGTCCCTTCTCAGCCTTTTTCAATTTGATTTAATTTGATTTTGGTTTTATTAAGTTGCTCTGGTGCCTTGGGGAAAATAGATTTTTTGACTAAAATGCAGACCTACTTCAAAAGCACATCTACTTGAATAGTGAAATCTTTTATGCTGAAAAACATGTAAATGTAAAATGAACAAAAGAGATGTAAGTAGATCAAGTGACCCATGGAAGATGACCCATGGGAAAAAGGAGCATTTAATAGGTGACTGACTACTTAAGAAAAGCAAGAAGGGGTGTCATATTTCCTGAGAGCTTATTATGTGCCAGATTTTGTGCTAGCGATTTCATGATTGCATTTACTACTAGATACAGTCTCTATTTTACAGATGAAGAAATTATGGCTTAGGGCCTTAAACTATCTTGCCCAAAGTTACATAATCCATTCATGGTGGAGTTATGATTCAAAATTAAGGTGCTCATCCACTATCCTTCTTTTCCAATGCTAAGTTAGTCAAGTCAGAATATATAGCTCCCACCTTATTCATTTTCCTTCATGTTTTGAATTTGGGCTTTGTAAGAAATATGCTCTGAGTTCAGTCCATTTAAATAGACGTATTTTAGGCCATGGTTTAAAATTTCTAGAAATTGTTTTTAGTTTTTACTTTCTGAGGAATGTTATTTTTTTAGAGAGATTGTATAAACCCTCTGAGTCACTAAAACAAATATCCCTACTTCAGGTAACACATACAAATTAACACAGTTTATACTACTAAATCTTGGTTTTGTTATGAGATGAGAATCAAAATTGGAAAGTACTCTGAAGGGAATGGAGGAAGGCCACTGAATGAGTTAAAGGATAGAAGATAGAGGAAGGGAAATGTAAGATATGGATAGCAAACTGCACTCACTTCACAATTCTGTCTGGGCTCAGCCCAGTAAAAGCATGTCTTGTAGAGCAGGAGACCTCATTTATTCCTCATTTATGTCCATCTGATGGGGTTCACAAGGTAAAGTAGATGAATGGTTTGGAAAAGCATGAGACTCTGGAGAAAATAAAAGATCACAATTCGGCCTGGTTTTCAGAAGTCAGAAGTGGAATGACTCATTCTGAGATCAGAAATGCAGATCCATAAAAGACAGCTGTCAACAATGGAATTTATTTATGCCCACTCAGTTCAGAAAGCACTTCTACTTGTGCTTTGGTCTCGTCAGTCATATGAAGCATATTCTCTTGTGGATTGTTAGTGCATGATGGATTACCTGCAGAGGACTTAGAAATCATCTAGGGAGGAACTCCCATGTCCAAGGTCTGATCCGGAGACTTGTTTATGAGGAGGAAAGACTAATGAAGGGAAGAGCATGTGATGTTCTTTTTTACTTCATGTAATGAAAGGCAATTAATGAAAGCTTTGGATTTGCTTAAGGTCTCTGGGAACATGATAGTGTGTTTTACATCAGGGTAATAGGCTCAAAGTACACAATGTCAGGAACTGAAAACCTGTAAAATAAATATTATAACAATAATAATGAAAGCTCGTATTGTGTGCTTATTTAGAGCAGTGCTTGGTACATGATAAATATTGGTGATGGTAAGGAGGAGGAGGAGGAGGATTATGATGATGATAGTGGCCGCTGTGGTGATAATAACGATGATAATGTTATAATGGTGGTGTTGATGATGATGGTGTGATAACAGTGGTGGTACTGATGGTATGCCAGGCACTGTGCTTAACATTTTATATGCTTATTTCATTTAATGCCTGAGAACTCTATGCAACAGATATCATCATTGTTTTGCAGATGAATAACTTCTCTAGTCCCACACACATAGAAAATGGTGAAGTCAGGGTTGCTAAAGCCCTGTGTCTTTGATACCATGCTATAGTTGAAGGCTATTCTTAAAGCACTTGCTTTGGCTGATAAATCAAGGCTAAAAAAAAAAGCCCAAAGCAGGGATTTTATGCTTTTTGCTTTTCTTCGTTTAGAATGGGATAATCAAACTTTAACCATCGCTTATGATAATTATGCATGCATGCACATACATATAACTATCTTCAAGTAGAATAGGATACTTTTGATGGAGACTGACAATGCATTAATTTGGCATAAACAGTCAAAAAGAGATGAGTTGTTTTTATGAAATTCTCATGCAGCCTATGAGGCAGAGAAAGAAAGTTTCCAGAGATCCGGGCTCTGCACACATTAACTATAGTTGTCAATCCAAAAATACTTATACAGACACCCAATGTTCAACAGAGTAATACACCAATCAATTAGTGACACTCACACAAACCATCGAAAGTAAGATCTCTTCCTATTAGAAGCAACAATTTATATAACTGAAAAAAGAAGAGAATTTTCTTGAGGTTATGATTGTCTATAGTTTGTAAGTGTGGTAATAACTATATTCTCATGCAGAATTTTTTTCCCTCTATCAGATAAGGTCTACTATATATTTGGTTTTGATTTCATATAAGCACAAAATCACATCTACACTTAACATGCGCTTAGCTGACAAGTACATTGAATATTTAAAAGAAAATTTAAGTATGCATATCATAGAATATAAGGAATGTTCCCAGGAAATACTGGAAATATTTATTTAGAAAAAAAAGACAGTAATTTATACGTAAAGAGGGTATAATTTATTTTTTAAAGAAAAAAAAATGAGTTTATTGTTTAAATGCAAATACTGGCTTTTAAAAAATTGTGTAATTTCTACTTTCTATCTGCCATGAAGCCATCACAAACATCTCAAGAGATCTTACATTAGAGACCCAATAGTCACGTAATACATGCAATTTCATAACTTGTTAAATAGTAGTTGGTGTAGCTCCCTAATTTGATCAAGTCAACTATAGCTCTGCAAACTAGAATGAAAGCTACCTAAACTACATTTAATGGTACACAGAGTTAGTGGTGCTTTTTCGCTTCAAAATATCTCTGGATGAGATGGAAAATTTATATGGGGATACACAGAAAATTTGGTTCTCACTTGGTAATAACAATAATAATGAAAATAAAAATATTCCACATTTAGTGAGTACTTAATTGTTCCAGGCATTGTAGTAAATACTGAACATGGATTCTCACTTAAGCATCAAGAAGGGCCAGAAAACTAGGCACAGAGAGGTTAAATGACTTGCCTTTGGTCACACAGCTTGAAAGTGGCAGAGAAAGGCTTTAAACCCAAAACCAGGGTCCAACTCCTGAAATCAAGCCTTTCACCAGTATGCAAGTGTAGAAAGCAAAACAGTAACAATATTAGATAGTGATATATTCGACTACTAAATATTGTGCTCCATGAGATTAAGGCATGAGATATGATGTATTAATCATGTAGCACAGACTGACTTGGGTTCTAATCCAGAAACTGCCATTTATTAGTTTTCTGTCTTTCAGTGAATCATTTAATATGTCCAGACTTCACTTTTCAATGTTTAAGTGGTGGTAATAGTGCTTCACAGAGTTATTGTGAGAATTTAAAAAGCTAAATCCCTCAGCACTAACATGAGAGATGTATGTTAATATTATTATTCCTGGTGCTGCTCTTGTAATATCAATATACTATAAGTGTAAACTCTGCTAAAGAAGGGATAGATTCATGTGCCCATTGTTAGCAGGCAGTTCTTGAGGGAAGAATAAATTGGAGATGGAAAAAGGAAGGTGGAGGTCATTCCAAGAAGGGATCCAAGGGCATAGATGCGAGAAAGACCCTGATGTGAGTGAAAGATAAATGAGTTCAGATTGACAGGACAAAAGGTTTCACATAAGATAAAATAGAAATGAGATGGTATAGACTATTATATATAATTTTATATTCCATGATACACATAGCATATTCATCATATTTGATTCTGAAAAGTGTTTTCAATGTTTATATAAAAAATCTCTTACTTAAGTATAAAAAAGGAGAAATCTTTCATTTGGCTTAATAATGATCCTGAGTATACTAACTCTCTGTGTAACTATCCTTATATATCTAATTCTATGGGACATTTGTTAAAAACGGAGATTCCCGAGCTTCTCTTTCAGATTTGTGGTGGAACCCAGGAATCTATGTTTTTGCTATCACTAACAGATCATTCTTATTCATAGAAAAGTTTGGTAAACACTGCTCTAATCCACCCTCTAAATTGCTGCCAAAATAATCTATGTAAACAAATAATTTCCTAGCCAAAGAATCTTAAATAAGTTTTAACTGCATCTCAGATAAAACACAAATACTTGGGCAGAGCATTCAAGATCATTCATAGTCTGTTCTGATCTGTCAAACCACTCTCCCCAAGCACCCTGTTGTTCACTTATACTGAACTGCACACAGGTCTCTGCTAGTTCGTGCTTTTTGTGTCTCTTGGCCTGAAGTCTCCTTGCCTTTGCTTTTTTACCTAGAAAACCCATTCTTAAAGGCTCAGTTCAAATGTCACCAATTCTATTGTAACCATCCTGCATCCCGCTAAGAAGAAATTTCTTTGCTTTTCTGACCTTCCATAATATCTTACATTAATACTTATTGTATGTCAGTGGTACACATTATTTTCAGTTTCTGAAAGGGCCTGGATTCTGTTTTATTCATCTTGTACACCTCTCAGTGCTTAGAATAGTGCTTAGTGTAAAGGATGAGCTAATAAACATTGGTTAAATAAATGAATGCATGAATAAAGACTTATTCTGCTTTCTGTCAGTTTTTAAGTTTGTTCCTTAAGTAACGGAAGACATTTTAGAAAGATGGCTGGGGTTAGTTGCTATGAGATTTTTGCTAATTTATTTTCATCTTATTCAGCTTTAAGAAGCCTCTTTAAGTCAAAAAGCTTTGATTTTTAATAATAAAAAATGCTGTCTAGATTCCATCTTCATGTCTCTTTGTTAGAATAACACAGGGCTTTAAAGTTGCCATACATTAGAGTTTGAGTTAAACTCAAGTATTCTCTGACATAAAATAAGATAGGTCTTTTTCACTCTCTTTCATTGCCAACATTTTGCACATTCAAAGAAAGTGACACCACTGTCGAAGGAAGGCAGACCAGAGGCAAGGTGGAGGAAAACAAGGGGTAAATGCAAAATCAAATGTACCCAAATGCTAAAACGGGAAAAGAAAGTAAAAGAGGAGCTAGTTTGGTTATGAGATTGTAAAGTGAAATCCTTTATGTTTTCATCTTATGAAATTTTAGGTCTTTCTAAATTTGCCTAAGCCAGCTTACTTTTCTAAAGGAAGTTTTTTTTTTTTTTGGCCAATGTTTTGGTGCCAAGTTTTGCAGCACACACTGAAGCTAAATTTGCAGCCAGTTAGCATATAATTTTAAAAACCTAAAGGGGATCTTTTCCATGCAAGGTAAAGCTTTTATAATACAAAACGAGCAAAAACAGTGAATAGCTGTTACTCATTTCATGACTACCTCTGAGTGGTGTTTATGGTGGGGATCGGGTGTATTTCAGCTGGAGTGCCCTGTCCCAGCAGGAAATGCAGCGCTCTCCTGACATTCTCTCCTGAGAAAATGAGAGGCTGTTTGAGTAAGAGTTCGAAGTGTTATCTTTCGAGGCAGGGACAATGTAACTCTATGTCCACTCTCCTCCAATTTCCCTCTTTTGCTGAGATACCAGTATCACCATGCTGTTGAAATTAAGAATCCATACATGGAACACTAAAGGCCAAATAAGAGATTTTTCTTCTGACACTTGTTCTCATCAAACTTTTGATCCTTCTTCTAATTACCATTTAGCTTGTTAAAGTATTTTTTATCTTGAGTTCTCAATATAGTTTATGGAAAGTATCTCATTTTTCTTTGCAGTGTTTCTAAGAAGGCATACCATTCCTATTTAATGGTAAAAATAGAAGAGATGCCCTCCATTAGATATCAAAAACTTTGGAGCAGTGAACAAGGTATTTGCACATTGACTCTTTAGGGTGTAAGTATGTAGACTATAAATTTATCTTCAGTGCCGTCCGAGGTTAGTGCTAGTTTTTTCAGTTGCTTCTGTACCTGGTGCCCTGCATGGTATATTTACCTGGACATCCTTCTCTGCCAGGTTTGCTTGATTAGTTAGGAGAGGAGATACATTTATTACATTTATTTTCTCCTTTAAGACAAAGACACTGAAGCAGAGAAGGGAAAAGTTAGTTGCCTAAGAGCAAAAAATTATTCATTATTGAGTCTAGTTCCACAATAGAAAACTATTGATTTCTATTCATGCTATTTGCTCTGGTTTTCTGACACTTATTTTTCCTTCACATTATCTTTTTTTTCCTTTTACGTTGGTCCTTAACTTTGAGATAAGTTAAACTAGATGTCAAAGAAAATGCCAATTTGAAAAAGTGTATAAAGGGTAAAATGACTGATTCTTTGACCCTAGAAAGAAAAAGAAACAGTCATGCTTGCAAGTTTAAAAGAATTGTTCAGTTGGATGGTTCTAAAAGTATGCAGCAGCCTTGTTATTAACACTGAAAAGTTTAATTACATTTCATTAAACTATACTAGCTTTTCCTAATTGCTAAAAGGGGACTATGAAAGCAAAAACAAAAATGCCTAATATCTAGAAGCTAGGTTTTCTTCGCTGCTTTGTAATGTAAATGTGCCTGTGTGTATATTAAAAATCACGCACTCCATCCATCTCACTGGCTTTTAACGGAGGGGTCACCTGACTTCACCTAGAGCCGCCCCCCTCCCTCTAGCTGAGGAAATCCAAAAGTGAGAGACCGGCGCATATAGAACACAGGTTCTCATGCTTGGAGATGTAAATGACCCCAACTGACAGGAATCGAGTGAGGTTGCTGGGTGGGGGTTGGTGAAAGAGAATGAGGGAGAGAGTGTAAGCGAGAGAGAGAGAGGAGAGAGGGAGAGAGGGAGGGATCTCTTCCTCCTCATGTGAGAGTACCAGCCCTCTTGGATTAGGGCCCCACCCTTTTGACTTCATTTAACCTTTACCACCTCCTCACAGGCCCCATATCCAAATTTAGTCATATTGGTGGTTAAAGGTTCAACATATGACATGCTTCATCTTTGAGAGGAGGGGAAAACAAAAGACCTCAGCGGCAGTTTTGTGTTGCTGTGTCTGGCTCAAAGAGGAAAATTCTAGACATCCATACTGAAAAAATCAAAGCTCAGCCGAGACTACTTCTATCAAGAAAATTATATGATCTGAAAATGGGTTGGATCAGTACAGGTGGTTTGAGAAGACACTGACAGAAGACCATGGAAAGGTGGGAGAGGACCAGCGGCTTCTCTGCTTCCTCTGAACGGAGCTCTAGGTTAGTAAGCTGAAACTGACCCGGGTCTGGCTTAAATATCTCTATATGTATATGTGTGTGTTTTCTATTCATAATCTCCACACCCTCTGCTCCCCAACCCCTGGATAGGCAGTGCCATATTCCACCAGATGTGAAACTAAACTTGATTCGACTCTCACTTCATTTACCAAATGCTTCTCGTTTGCTTGTGGAGCTTTTGTTTAATACAGCCAGTGGAGAGCCATCATGATGTCTCCTTCTGAGTCAGAATGTGTGTTTCAGCCCTAGATTGTCAGGTGGCTGTTTGGAGAATAGTTAGCATTTTGCTCCAAAAGGCTGCAAATGTATGATTAGGTTATTATGGAATGTAAACAGGAAATATCTGCTGACTTGGCATTTCATGTAATGTAATAATTCAGATATCAGACTGCATTTGTCTTATCTTAATTTGTCACATAATTGAGTTCAAATACAATAAGTTTGAAATGGCACCCTACCAACAAAGACACACACCAGGTATTCTTCTGACAGAGTGTGTTTTACCTCTCACTGAAGACAAAGCTTAAAAAATTATTTTTGGGGGGAACTGGATTGAGGAAAGGATAAAATATGTCATAATTAAAATAGGTACAGAGCTGTTTTTTTTTTTAAATAAGTAGGTATAAGATGTGTGTAAAACAAACACATAATTTCTCTTGTTTCTTGCTGTGCAGATAGAGTGTCTTTTGTTCCAGCATGTGTATTTTCCTGTGTTTTTACAAAGAAAGCCTTGCCTGTGCTTTCTGTGACAGCAGACTTGTATGCCAATTTGCCATTGTGCCATGGTCAACAATCCGCTCTGTTCTGAAGTAAACTGCCCAAAGGTAGTATTCAAGAAGCTGGAGGAGGGTGGGAAGTGGAAAAAGATGTGTTTTTTTTTTCTTCCTCTTTTTTTTTTTTTTAGACTGTTAGCTCAGAAGTGTCTAATTCACATGATTTTAAGAGGAAATGGGGGAAGGCATTTAGTTTTGAATAGTATGCAGATCTGTGGTGTGCAATTGCCAAAGACTATATCAAGAAGATGCTCAAAGCAGAGGGGATCAGATTTGTAATGGATTCTTTAAGCAAATGTTCTCTGAGGGTGACTGGCTGGGTCCCATTTGACCAAATTAAGATGCGCTCTAGCAGTGCACTAGCAGCTGTGAGCTGACATTTTCTTGTGAACCTAGTGAAAAATGGCTCCATATCTCTCCTCCCGTCCTGAGGAGACGGTCTCTCCGAGTTGTCGAGCCTCTCTCCAACGTGATTTGCTCCTATGGATGTTTTCTGATAGGGACGGACTGGCTCATGGTTCCTTTCAGTTTGCCTAGCTTTTTAAATATCAGCTTGAATGGGGAGTGGGTGGTGACAGTTTTACTGCAAGTACAAACTGCCCAGCAAGGCTAGCAGAAGATATTTTTCCAGCAATCACAGGTTTCCATTTTTAAAAGGGTAGATTGTATTTCTTTAGATATGATATAAAGCATTTCCTGTTGTTGTTAAGTGGGTTAGTAAACAATTTCTCTAAAAAAAAAGACGCACACATGTGTGACACTTTACATTTGTACACTCCTTATGGGAGATGACAGGTAAAAACAAAGATACTTGCCTATCATTCCATCTCTGAAAAGATAAAGCTTCTCTTTTCTTTCTTATCATTTCCCCCCTATTTTTGAATAGTGATCCACTGTGCTAAGAGAAAGATCATGTCCCACAGTTAGATGTAGGGAGGGAATGCACTTCAGTCCTGTTCTCCACATGTGCTTATTAAGGAATTCCTGTGCTGAGCGGGGAGTGGAGGTGCTACAGCACCCACACTGCTCCTTTTTTTGAGGCTTTGGTTTGTGAAAGCTCCAGCCGGCAGAGGCAGGATGCACTTTAGCAGATAGCTAGCTGTGTGTTTGAGGGACTGGTTGAGAGCATGTGTTGCTTGGGGGTGTGTGAAATCCGTCATTCTCTCTTTTACAGCGTTCTGAGATGATTGTCAGAGTATAGACTGGGTTCAGTTGGAAGGGGTTGGGCTCTTCATATTTTAGGCAAGAAGTACAGCATTGTACTTCTTGCCTAAAATATGAAGAGGCAAGAAGACAATATGAGGAGGCAAAAACTGCAATAGTGCAGAAAGAATAATTATTTAAATCATTGTTTTTTAAATTTCTAATTCTATAAATTAGACAGAAACCTCAAGGCTTTCTGAAAATGGCATGGAGTCATCTCTACATTATATGTAAGACTTCTACTACAACAATTTGAACAGCATTACGGAAACAGCTTCATAAGTGATTTAAATATTATGCCACTTGCTCTGCTGAAGGATACCCCTCCGAGGGTTTGCATCTTGGGCACTTTTACATGGGACAGAAGTTACAGCACAGATTTTCTTGGAGTCTGTTTAGACTAATAGCGATAAAGCTAAGAGCCTACAGAGGCAATAAGATTTGCCTCTTTAGTAGAACAACAGAAATGCAACTTTAACATTGCATGTAGATCTGATTACTGCTTTTATACATGTAGACAATTTGACTATAGTAAATAGTGTGCTTTGGGGAAACTGATGCAATTATGCTTGAACAATAAATAAAACCATAGACAATATAATAAAAACATGGATCTCAACATTCATGGAAAAGATTAGTAGGGTCACTCTTAAATATTGTTAACAACTATAGGTGAGGGGGCTTTACCCAGAGAAATTTCAGATATCTAGAATGAGAAGATCATATTTGTAAAACTAAAGGCATAGCTCAACAGCTGTTTTAGGAGGTGGTTGGTGCTGGTATTTAAACCAAATAGTATCCACTACAAAAGAATTATGAACCATAGGAACTTCCCACCAATGGAATTTTGTTTTAAAAGCAGCAAAATAACTATAGTATAGAAGCAGTTCACACAGCTGGAGCCATAAGGGGGAACTGAGAAAATCTAGGACTAACATGAAATTTTTACAATGAGGTGTATGTGATGGCCTAGTGACCCTCAGGGTACCAATGAGTTCTTAATGAGGGCTAAAAATAAAAATTCGCAGGTCGAAATAAATTGCAGTATGCCTCTATTCTTAAAGCTTCAGGTATGGAAAATAGAAAATTTTCTAAGAGTAAAATTAGTTGCTCGTAAAGTGCTTGTGGCATAGAAAGGAAAAGTTGAGATAAAACAATTGTTTCAGTAAAAGATATTTTACCTGAACTGAATTATTCTTGAAACATTTTGAACACAAAGCTTCTAACTTTCTGAGAATACCTTAAGTACTAATGGCCTGTTTTCTAACGTCTATTTTCTCTATCACTTTTAGAACTCTATTAAGTTCCATTTTCAATTTTTAAAACCCTTTCTAGGTGGCAATATGGCATTAAATAGACAGAGGAATGATAAAAGCCTCTAAGTTTAAAATAATTTTATTTTCCATTTCAGGTACATTTCTCCTCTAAGTCTGTCATACCTTCAGCTTTTGCTCTAAGTCACACGGCTTGTGGCAATCTCGCTTCTAAGACCTCAGTTGCTTACTCTGAAGATAGCAGATGTTTAATATAATTTGAAAAAATAAATAAAAGCTCATTGCTATTCAACTGCATTAGATGGTACCTTAAAAAAAGTTAGAACATTGTTATGATGTGAATTATCAGTTCAAGTGATTCACACACATCAGAGAGTAAAGCAGGTTTTATATCAGGCTTATAAAATAGACTAAGTATGCAGTATGGGGGTTAGTCCTTTCCCTAGTTCTCATTACAAGGATGGCTTTCTGTCAAATAAGAATATTTTCCAGAATAAAGCTTATTCCAGTGCATTATTCTGTTTCTTCCATAGATTCTTTACCAATTCTCCCAACTCACACAAAGAATATGTCTAATCCAATGAAAGTGGTAATGATTGAAAATATCCTAATCAAAGTGTTTGAAAATTTAATATTCATGCTACAAAAGAACACAGTCAGAATAGTGTTTATTTTCCCCTTTAAATCAGTTGAGCAAATCAAACTTTAGAGTCTTTAAGGAAACTAACAATGACATGTATTATGAAATAAGAGGCTCATTGCCAGAAGTCAGCCAATGAAGAAGAAGCAAGCTTAATTGATGACTCTAATTGAAGCATTGAAGGTCAGAAAGTTCCCACATTAATAGGACCCCAGCTGAGATTTCAGAGCCAGCTGCTCAATGCTTACCTTTCTCTTATCCTTGGGGCTAAGGCTGGGAGAATCCCACGTTAATAGGACCCCAGCTGAGATTTCAGAGCCAGCTGCTCAATGCTTACCTTTCTCTTATCCTTGGGGCTAAGGCTGGGAGAATAATACATTTAATAAAAAGAGATCACCTTTGTTCTAAGACCAACTCTGAGATGGACCAGTTCTGCAAGCAGTTCAGGTATCATCAGTATTCTCTCAGCCTGAAGTTTCTATAACTTTTTCTCCCCATCAACAGATTCCATATGACTTTGAAAGCCACTCAGAGTTTGGCTGGAGTCAGGAGTCTTGCTTGGCATTGCCCACAAAGGCAGGACCAGTGGGATAGGAAAGGGAGAAGAGAGGAGAGCCCATGGCAGAGAACTGAGCCCGCTGAGTACTTACATTCAAAGGACCACAAAAGCCCAAATGCCAACCAAAGGATTCCTCTCCAAGTGTTGATGGATTCTCAATCTTTGATTCATACAACTTTTTAAGAAGTATTTCTTTTGGTTCTTAGAAAGCTTCATGTTTTCTTCCATCTCAGGGCCTTAGCAAATGCTTTTTCTTCTGCCAGAACACTATTCTGCCCTCTTTGCTTTCTTCTACATTAGATTAGCACTCTCTACCAAATGTACTCAGGACTCATTATGTTTTTACTTTATTATACAAACCATGTTTTTAATTGTTAGTTTTATATCAATGTCATTATTTTGTTAATGTCTCTGCCTGCCAGCAGGCAGCACCTTCTAAAGTTAGGGTCCAAATTCATTTTGTTCACAATAGAATCCCTAGGCTCTCAGATTGTGTTAAATTATATATTAGGTATGCACTAAACATTTGTTAAATGATTAAATAAATGAATCAATGAAAATACTAAAGAACCAATACTAGTGGAAAGACATAGTGTATCTAGCTTTGGCTCAGTAAAGAGGAATTCTCTTCATCGAGTTAGCTACTTTGGGCACTTGCGAGGTACCCAAATACTGTACCACAGTATTCCCAGGATCTCTCTTTTGTCGGGATTTTCCATCTGAGAGAAAGAACACTTGAGTGTTTGCTGTTGAGATATTTCAAAAAGAACTTTGCTAGCCACCTCAAATTGTTCATAGAGCCAGTCTTAGGGAAAATTGTGGTTTGTCTTTCCCCCTCAATTACTCCCTCTAAAGCATCTCTTTTTCTAAGTCTACCTTCTCCTACTCTTACCATCCTTATTTCTTTGCATCCTCAACCTTCTAAGTCTCATCTGACAGCGTCTATACCTTGCTAACTAAGCTGCTAATTAGCTTGTGAGCTCTGAAAGCTTTCCTAAGGTGTGAACCCTTTTAGCAGTATGTGCATTTTAAACAAAGCTGTCATGAAGTGATTAGTGCTCTGCTTATCAATATGAGGGGTTGTAAAGTAGAGTATAGTATGAAGCTTGCCTTTAGGGAGCCTATGTTTCAATTGTGGAGCTTACTTACACTTACAAGAAACAATTGGTGATTGCTCTAAGAGTCTGTAATCAAGAACTGTATTTAGTTGTGCAGATTTTAATAAAACTAGAACATAAAAGAAAGAAAGGATTTATAGAAGTGGGACTTCAAGTGGGCCATGACTGATAGGAAATATGTCTCTAAATTATCAGAGAAGAGGAATAAGAAAAATTTAACATTTTAGGAAAAATATGAATGAAAGTGTCCTTATAAGTCTTTATATAGGATACAGCTCATGTTTATTTTTCAAGTATAAAAGGCAATAATATCTTTTATTCAAGAGTCATCAAGCTTTCACTCATTCAAGCCATTACCTTGAGATTATAAAAGTTAAAATTAAACAGTGGAATTTACTTCCCATTATGCTTTAAAGTACGCTGTCTATCTCAGCATTTAAAACTAATCTCAAAGAAGTTTTCTGTCAGAGGTGCTTTTAAAGATTCTCTTAGTAATATTGATCATTTTAATTGAGGTTTATTGAAAGTGCTCAGTATAGCTCTCTTGTGGTTCATGTTCTATAAATACATCATCATCTTATTGATATATAGTGGAATTTTCATTTCATTGCAGTCAGCCTAACACCTTTTCGAAACAGAGCGTGAAGAGGAGGAAACATTCTTTTCCTCTGATCTTCCATGGAACTTAAACCACAGAAATGAATAAGAATCATCTTTAAGTATGTTCATAGTAGTATAAGCCTGTTTCATTCCTGTGCCTGGTTCGAAGGTTCTCTGATACAAATGGTTTTTATGTTAGTGGTTGGGTTTAGGTTAAGTCCAAGAGTTGTTAAAAAATTCTATGAAAAATTACTAGGTTTACTTTTCAGACTTCCCTTGTTTAGATGGAGATATTGATCTCTTTAAGGTAATTCTGGATGTGTATCTATCTAAAGAGTGGGGTCCCTCCAAGGACCCCTCACCAGCTAATGCTATAACAATGCACTGTAAGACTACACGTATGGCTCTTTAGGTACCCTAATTGCTATAAAAAAAAGAAAGCGAGAAGATAAATCATTCCCATGAGTTATAGACAAGCCCCTTCCACACACCTATGTGCATTATTCTTTCAGTATGCGCTAGGTTAAAGAGACACTTCAAAAATGAAATCTTTGCCTCCTTTTTTATTTCAAAAGAGAAAACAAAAAAGGCTGGGATTGGATAGTAGTGTATGAATTTCTACTCTGTGTGGATCCCCAAGTTATGATAACTCATTCCCATTGTACATACAAGTCTTCATATGGTGCTACATATGGTAACTTTTATTTCCTAATGTGTAATTGCTACTCAGGGAATCATAACTCTTTCTCTTATTTTTGGTGCATTAGAGCTTAAGAAAGGCTATGACTAATTCCATTATCTCTGTCAAGGAAAAAAGAAATTGGTATTACTATATAGATATTAATAGTTCATATCCCCTAAACCTGTAAGAATACATTTAACCATGACTAGTGACCAGCAGGCCTTTGACAAAGTTATCAATTGTTCATTTCTCATGCTTTCTTCTCTTCAGTCTACAGAATTCTCTATATCTGGATTTGCCTGAATGAAGGTCTATCACGGAAGCCTGGATTTTTCTCATATTTCTCTCAATAATCATTAGAGCCAAATGTACCAAATCATACCATATTATTTCATGCCTATGAGTATTTGCTTTTTTTTTTTTTTTTTTTAATCACTGTCTGTAATGTTCTCTTCCACGTGGCACTAGTCATTAAAACAAGTGTTCTGTGAAATGCTTCCTGATCACTATTCCCCTGATTCTTGGGAAAGTTGTTTTTTTTCCCCATAGCTATACATGCACAATCACACACATGTACCCATGCTATTCTATTTACTATACTTTTTCTCTCACTAGAATATACTCTCCCAAACAGAATTTTTTTTTTTTTCATTATCTCCTATGTCCATTGCCTAATAGAGGAGGACATAACACATAAATAATATATGTTTTAGTTATAATTTGAAGAAGCTGGTCCCCTTCTTGTCCACATTGTGAAAGGAGGAATGTAACGTGTGTTAATGAAATTAAATTTTTTGAAATCTCCATTTTTTTTAATCAGTTATCTTTACACTTTCAGTTTTACTAAAGCTGAATATAATTGTTAATCATACTAAAAATCACTACATATTTTCTCTCCAAGAATTGAGGGAGTTTAACAGTCAAATGTGAGCAATGAGAGGTGGAATTAAAGGAAATTGGACTAAACGATTCGATACATGAAAAATTAACTCTGGATAGGGTCCATGAATCATGTAATTTTTTTTTGTCCAAAATTATGTGGAGACCTTTCCATCAGTGCTTCCTTATATCCATCCACTATTGCAATGAGAAGGCAAAGGAGAAGATGCTTACATTTGCATAGTGTTTTGCTGCTCTGAGTGTGGTTCAGAAACCAGCTGTCAGCAATATCTGAGAGCTTATTAGAAGGCAAAATTTTGGGTCCCACCCCAAACTACAGAGTCAGAACCTGAGTATTTTAATAAGACCCTAATGCATTAATGTTAAAGAAGCACTATTGTAGAGAACCTTTTAATGAAATTTTAGTTAATTTTGGAGACAACTTGTCTAGTAACTCAGAGAAAAATTGTGAATATGGAAAGTTTTTTTTTTTTCTTCTTCAAGCTATAATCTGGAAACACTTCTCCTTTCGGGTCACCCATCTCTACATGTCCTGGGAAAGAAAGGGAAATGAGCCTTACTAAAAGCTAATATCTTTCTTCTTCATCATCCCAATCCAACTGGGTACATTGGAGAGCAATGAAGTATGTAGCAGGAGAGACTAGAATTGAGTCTGGTCTCTTCATATTAGATGTATAAAGTTAGACAGATTCCTTAGGTTTTCTTAACCCCATTTTCCTCTTCTGTAAAATGGACATTATATTTCTTGGCAAGGTTATTTTGACATTAGAGATGAGAATGAGAAATTATCTCCTATAGCACCCTTTGCATGTACTAGGCACTCAGTAAATATACAGAAGCTATGGCTAACATTGCCTCACTCAGCTTCTTAGTGGATTCTTGTTTGAAAGCAGAAATATAATCTCTTCTAATGCCATCCTCTAGGTGTTTGCCTCAGGTGCCTCTTCCAATGTCTTGGAAGTGGACATTGAGGATAATTGGTTTGACTTTCTGCTACCTGATTTCAAGAGGACAAGCTAATGAACATTACATGCTTTTCTTTCGAGCACACTTACGTATTTAATAAAATGCTGCAGGAGATACAAAGCAATGGAAGAAACTAAAATTCCTGGTATCATATTCCTTCTTTCAATAAAGGAAATGTAGGCCTCTTCCCAGTAACATTGCCGAGGAAAGTTAGTTTCAGAATTTTCTAGGGAAGGTAGGCTACTCATTAGCTAACAGAAAAGAAAATCAGCATGGGAGCCAAAGAATTAAAATCCCATTGTAGTCCTCTAATTCTAAGAACTGCTATTATATGATGATTCTTTTTTAATCTGGGTGGTAATTTTAATACTGGAACTTCTACACATTATTACACTCCACTTGACAATGTTGACTTAAAAATATTATATAACGAAAAAAATACAGGTTGTAAAAGGCACACGTTCATAGAGGAATTGCGCCAAAAAATTTTTAAAATTTTCTTAAAGACCTAACTTGAAAAAAAATTAAATTAAAATGTCTATCTTCGAAAATAGGGAAAGTATATGATAAAAAGTTTGCACATATACTTACACATTAAGATACTCAAGTATTGTCAATCTGCATATTATTTTGTCATAGCAATATAAAAGGAAGTAATAGGTGTTGGTGAAATTAATGTTTTATCATAATTTTATATTAATATTCTTTCTTACAACTAATGAATTTATCACAATGTGATATTTGAATTCTCACATTGACATGAACATTGACACATTAAATTTGCCATTTTAATATTTATGACTGGAGAGAAAAATAAGTGCTCCTAATTAACTTTTTAAAATTCTCCATTTGGTTACATGATCCTTAAAGGTCTAATACAAAACATTTACCAGTAGTGTGCTGAAAAAATATTTTCTGCTTTCGACTTCATTAAATTTAGCTTATTTTCTTGGTTCTAAATGAAGTTCATGTAATCATTTTAGTGCCATAGTTCTCAACCTAGAAATGATTTTATAATTAAAAACAAAGCAAGCTATTTATATTTCTACATAGATAATTTTAAGGAGGCCAAATTTTTAAATTTGAAGTCTAATAAAATATTAAAATATTTATTTTTTTAATTTTTATCATTTCTGACTCTGGTTGACTTGTGCTTACTTAAGATAGAGGACTATATTGTTATTTTCTTGAAGTTAATCTTTTTAAAAATTAAAAAGACTTAATTTCATTCTGACAGTGAATTTCCTGAAAATATATTTGCAATTTACGGATTGATCAGTGCCTTAAGCAATGATTCAGTATCTACTATGTGCCACACTTTGGTTAAATGCTGAACATACAAAGATATCTGTGCTTATGAGAAGTTCATAATTTAGTTTAGAAGACAGATAAGTAAACAAGTGATCCAAATGTGATAGGTTAACTACCATAGTAATATGAACATAGAGGAAGAAATAAATCAGTCTACTTGGTGAACCATAAGGCTTCACAGAGGTGTGGAGAATCTGAGTAAGATCTTGAACAATGAATATCACTCTTTCAGTTGTAGAAAGAAGAAAGAATACTTCAAGTAGAAGAAACTGTATTGGCTGTGATGCATAAATAAAATTGTTTGCCTAGAAAATGGTTGTGTGGTCAGCACAGATGTGAGGCAATACAGAGAAGAAGAGAATGAGACCTTTTTGTAGCAGACAGGCTTCTTATGGTCAGCTCCACAGTCATGAAGCTATTCTTTTTGAAACACATGTATATGTAATGATGTGTGTATCTAGTTTATAATATGGAAAGAACTTTGTTATATATCATTGTTTTCAAGTATATCTGAGCATATGCAAACACATTTTAGTATGGAGAATAATTAAAGAGGAGACTAGAAAAATAGAATAATTTTAACTGCACTAAATCTTGTGCATATGAGACTGAGTTTTTTTTTTTTCCAAGAAAACCATGCATTGTAGGTCTAGCACATCCCATTTATTCATACCACAAATATTTATTGAATGTCTACTATATTCCAGGCACTGTTCCAGGTACTTGTGATAGAGTAATAAACAAAACAGAAAAATATCCTTTCCTTCCTGAGGGAGACCAACAATATATTTTACTGATAACTCAGTAAAATATGTAATATGTTAGATAACAATAACTACTAAGAGTAAAAAATGTAACTAAAAAGAGAAACATTAAATGTTTCAAGTCATGGCAAGGGGGAATAGAGAGTTAGGGAAGAAAGGCCAGAGAAGGCAAAACTAAAAAGATGACTTTGAGTAAAGTTTTGATGGAAGCGAGAGCTATCTATGGGGGTAGAAAAATATAGCAATTAGGTTTGAGATGCTTATTAGTTACCAGAGGATCAGTCACGTAGGCAGTTAGATACATAGTTCTGGCATTCAGGCCGAGGTCAGTGGGAAAGTGCAAATTTGAGGATCAACTATACATATATGGTGTTTAAAGCCACATGTCTAATAGGATCATCTAAGGAC
>NW_006494610.1:10392033-10395501 GCF_000325575.1 Pteropus alecto
TGGGCATGTTTTAAATAGATGTGGAATCAGTAAAAGAGACTGAGAAGTCACAGCCAGAAAGAGAGGAGTAAGACAAGAAGGAAAGGTGTCCTCTAAGCCAAGTGAAGTGTTTCAAAGAGAGAATAATCAATTGTGTCAGATGCTGATATGTTATATAGGATAAGGATTCACTAATGTCCATTGGCTTTAATGGCATACAGAATTCAAAAGAACAGAAATGGAAACACTGCAGATAAGTTTTTCTTTGTTTGTTTTGGTTTTTCTGTAAAAAAAAAAAAAATGAGAAATAGGGCAGTAACTGGAAGGGAAAGAAGGCCATGAAATTGATTTTTAAAAAGATAAACGTTTTTAGCCTGTTTTTATTAAAGATAATGATTCATCTAAGAGGAGGCAATTAACATTTATTTAGAAAGAGAGGAGAATTTCAATTTATTTAAATAGGTATTAGGTAGGGGATGAGACCTAGAGCACAAGTCAGGGGCTGGCCAAGAGCATGTCCTATCCATTCGTGTGAGTAGGAAGAGGTATTTAGGTTGGGAGATCTGGTGGTGGGAACTTGTGATTGTTTTCTTCTGATTGTAGCAACATCTCACCAAGAAGAAAGTAAGATTATGGTGGAGGTGGTATCAGATTTTGAGGAGAAACGAGAGTCTGCAAATCTAGAAGAGTGGGAAAAGAGCGGTCTAGAGAAATATAGAATGACTGATGGATAGCATTAAGAGCCCACTTGAAATTTGTGGTCATTTTTCCCTAGCCACCTTGAGCAGTATGGGTAAGACATGGTGACGATAGAGTTGGATTTAATTAGGATTGTGTGTATGAACAAGCGGAGCAAGGGAGTAAAATCGTAAGCATTAAAGTGACTACAGTGATAAATGAGTGAATTTAAGTTGAATAGGAAATAAAGTGGAAGGAGTGGAACAAGGGAGTATGAAATCTAGGTGGAATCAGCACATTGAAGATCTCAGCCAGATTGAAGGGTTGCGAGTTGCTATTGCAGAGGAGAGGAATCCCCCAGTTGTCTGTTTAGAAATATCTGATGTCATATTCTTCCACAATACTCTCAGGTGCCATGATGTTCCATTAAAATTGTCTTATTTTAAATATTACCCTCATTTTGTGCAAACATGGCTGCCAAATGCATGTATTACTACCCATTCCCACTAATTGGTCTATTCTCTGAACAACCGGCATAATGCAAGTGCTGATGTTGCAGCTGCTCGTATGTTCCCAATTGCCTCAGGAGAGAAAAAAACCCTAAAATTATTGTGTGAGTTAATGACAGAACAAACAGTTGTTTACAGTGTGTAATTATAAATCCATATCATTGATATTACCAGACTGATGCTTGAGTTTACTTTTGCATTGATAGAAGCACTTTAGTCTTTATAATAATTATAGTGGGGAATAATTTATAAATCCCAGACTTGGATTCCCACTTGGCTGGTTGGAGCTCTGATCTCCTGCCTGGCTCCCACCAGCCTTTTCCTTTGGGGTATAATTGAGCTCGCTTCTTACACCCTCCTTTGGCCAGCAAGCACATCTATCTGACAGATCTCGTTTGGAAACACGTTGCTCTCCTGCCTGAAGCTTAGTGTAAGTGACCCCAGGAACCTTGGGACACTCTCAGCTGGATCACATTTGTTTCTGAGATGCTTAAAATTGTGATTCGGATTAATATGGTGTTGGGTAATAAACAAAATGAAAAAGAAATGAGATATTATGAAAATTGTAGTCCATTATTTTTGATGACAGTGACCCATCTTTCTCCAAGCAGACCAATTGGATTTTGAGCTAAAAAAATGAACACAGGCTGTTTAGTCAGATATCTTGATTTGTCATCCATGTAGAATTGTGACTATGGAATGGATCAAGCCAGAATCCTGTAATGTTCACAATGCAAGATTTTGGCTATAGTACAAAGCAGCACAATTAATGCAATTCTTGGATTTTTGCTAAGGTCAAATTTGTTTGTTGAACTGGAATGTTATCCTGTAGGGGAATACATACATTTGGACGACCAAAGAAAGGTAGTTACACTTCAAAATTTTCCTTCAAACTATAAACTTTTTTAATATGGTACATATGATAGAACCAGGGGTTAATAAGTTCCACCAAACATACCATCAACTGATGCCTGAAATTATTTTGTCAAATCAACAGATGAATTTCTTTACACTGTTCGTGAAATCAGATCTTCATAGGTGTTTGTCTATAGGGGTACAAGACTTTCATTATAAAGACACACAGTAACATCCAAATGTGATTTTTGTTATCATTTATTCTGGGGCTTTCTTACCTTAAGATAAATGTATATTAAAGACCTATAGCCTATAGACTCTTTGAAACGTGCTTAAAAGTGAAACTAAACAAACAATTTCATAGAATTCAATTTCTCCATTACAAATATTGCAAACATTAAACTATCCCTTTATATAAAGGAACATTTGAAACACTCTAGTACATGTTTTTACAAAATAAATGAGTTTAAATTATTTTCTGAAGCTGTCATATCTAGTTTACCACCAAAGCCAGAAGTAGAATCTAGAATTCCTGATTTCTTGTCTAGTGTGCTGCCCCATACACTTAAGAAAGTTATTGAGCTTGAGACCATTTAGTGTCTCCCACACTATGATAAATACTTATCCTTTTGTAAAAGTGCATTATTAAACCTCCAGTCTTTAAGTGCTCTGCTAACTTCAGTAATAGGGTGTTGAATATAGTATGAATGATATTATCTTGGCATGCAAAGCTTGAATTTCAGCACATGTATCTTTCACAATAGAGACCATCAGTCAAGGTGCAAAAAGGCATGTTAGAGCAATGAGGGGCATTAAACCAAACTTGGTAACTCCAATATAAATGGACATCTTCACTTAAAGTAAGTTGACCTGAAATGTCAGGATATTTGCCTTCATTCTTTGATTTGTTTAAATTTGTTTTAAAAAGCATGAAGTGAGGGAAGCTGACATGGACAATGGTTAGTTTGAAAGCTGTTTTAATCTATTTTAGTGTATCATTTAGAATTTGTTTTAAACATGAAATCGAATTTTTCAATTAATTTCACAAAAGAGATGCTTTTTATGTTGATTGCCCATGTGGTCTATTTGTGTCAAGAATATCTAATTTGGTAATGCTAACATGCAATGCGCTTAAAGCTAGCATGTGCTGCTAAATTCGACATTGTTTAAGTTTCAAGTGACACTGTTTTAGTCCTCTAAGGATCTAGAGGAGTGCAAGAGGCCCTACTCAAAATTATTTTGACTCAATATGGAAATAATCAGCAAGTCTTGTTCTTCACATATGAAGTATAATTTGTTTTCTTTGGGTTTGTTATAAATAACTATTAATTTTCAGTTTTATTTTTATATTTACC
This sequence comes from Pteropus alecto, assembly GCF_000325575.1. Lineage (NCBI taxonomy): Eukaryota > Metazoa > Chordata > Mammalia > Chiroptera > Pteropodidae > Pteropus > Pteropus alecto. The sequence goes on from NW_006494610.1 coordinate 10,395,410, forward strand.
TACATATTCACCATTTTGTGTGCTCCTCATCTCTTCCTAAATATCCAAATTTCCATCAGATATCAGTTCTTTTTGGTTGAAAAACTCTTTCC
>NW_006494610.1:10395516-10403870 GCF_000325575.1 Pteropus alecto
TGATTTCACTTAGTTTTTGTTTATCTGAAAATGTCTTTATTTCACCTTCAGTCTCGAAGGATAGTTTTACAAAATATAAAATTCTCATTGAACAGTCTTTTTCTTTCAGCAGCCTTTCGTTTTTAGCCTCCATTGTTTCTAGGGAGAAGTTAGCCATCATTTGTAACCTCATTCTTTTACATATTAATGTGTCATTTTCTCTGGATGATTTTAAAATTTTTCTTTTATTTTAGGGTTTCAACAACTTAGGCATGACTCGAAATTTTTTTAAAAAATCTCTTCCCATATTCTGATATGTTCTAATCTGTAAATTTATGTTTCTTACCAAATTGGGAAGTTCGGGGCCATTATATTAATATTTTAAAATATTTTTTCTGCCTCATTCTTTTTTCTCCTATAAATCCAAAAATGCATCTTTTATACCTTTTAATGTTACATCACAGGTCACAGAGGTCCTGTTTATTTCTTTTAATATTTTTATTCTCATGACTTCAGATTGGATCATTTCTATCGATTTTATTTCACGTTTACTGATATTGATTCTTTGGTCTATTACCTCTATGCTGCTATAAAACTCAGCCAGTGATTTTTTTATTAGGTAGTGAAATTTTCACTTCTAGAATTCTTTCTTTCTTTTTTTTTTTTTTTTTTAGTTTTCATTCTTCTGCTGAGATTTCCTATCTGCTCACTGATTATTATTATTTTCCTTTATGTCCTTAAACATAATTATAATAGCCACTTTAAAACAATTGTCAGCTAATTCCATCACACAGGCCATCTTGTAGTGATGCTTATTGATTTCTTTTATTCTTGAGTATGAGCAATATTTTCTTGTTTCTTCATATATTTAATTCTATCCTGGACATCATTCTACTTTCTGCTATGTTCTGAAAAATGTTTATTTTCATTTTAGTAGGTGGATAGTTCTGCTGACATTCCAAACTATATTACATGTTCAAAACCAGAAATGTTCACACTGTCTTATGTAGAGTATGCAGCTGCTAAAATTTCTGTTTAGCCCTATTAGCTTTAGCCAGGCTGAATGGTTATATCTGCCTAGATATAGGTAGTTCAAGAATCAGTCAGATGGTTGGGCAGAATTTGAAGCCTCTTCTGTGACTGTCCTCTTTCCGGATAAAGAGGAGAAAAGGAGATCTTGACAGCTAGGCACTAGCCTGGAACTAACAGATAGGACTGTGCTGCTAGGAATTAGCCAGGTATTCACAATATGCTGTGATATTGTACTGCTGAAGATTAAAAGAAAATCTCAGAATACAAATATCAAATAGGACCATTCTGTGACCATGATGAATCAAGACAAAAACAAGATCACTATGCAATCATAACCAAAAACAGAAACAAGAAAATTGTCCAATTCTCAAAAAATGACTAAAGTCCCCGCTGTGGCTAATATAAGTGACTACTGCTTCATTAGAAGTCTTACGATAAGAAATATTAAGGTTCCCAAACCTAGAATTATCTCTTCTTCCTAACAGCATCAAAGTTAGAGCAAAACTGCTTTCTTGAACAGTCTCCAAAATAATACAACACAAGCCTAAATTGTAGAATATGTGAGATTACCCATGGTTCCTTCCCTGTGGTATGTATTTTCACTTCTGAATCAATAAACCCAACTTTGTTCACCAGGTGCTCTCCTACTGATCTTTGGTTGAAAGATAATGGCACAGAATTTCTTCTTTCATTTCCTAGTATGTGTTGTAATCCCTAAATTTGATCTCTGATTTTTCAAGCCATAAAACAAGAGAACTATCCAACTTCTAGTCACTCTACACTGTGCCATGTGTGTCTTCCCTGAGGCAAAAAGCAATAAGAATCTTGAGAAATTCACCTAGCACCATTATTTTCTTCTCGTTTCTGCCTAGAAGATTAAGGTAAGAATATAGACATTTTTATAATATTTTTTTGGAAGTGTGAATACTGCCTTTGGTAGGGGCCAACATTTAACGCTGCACCTGCCCTCCAGCCCTCCTGCCCCCAACCCCAGTGCTCTCTTAGTTCCCTTGGCCTACTCTGCCTTTTCTCCAGAGGACATATTACCTTCTCGCATACTATATATTCATAATGTATTTACTTATATTTGTTGTTTATGTTGTATTTATTATGTGTATTATCTGACTCCTCCTACTAGAATGCAGGATAGGGATATCTGCCTGCTTTGTTCACTAATGTCATCTTGTGAGTCTAGAGTAGTATTTGACATGTAAAAGTTCTTTTCTATGTATTAAATTAATAGATAAAAAGAAATAGTTTATATAAGCCAAATATTTTTGGACGATTAATATAGTCCTTCTGCCTTCTAATTTGGATGATGTAATAAGAGATCTTTCTGTCTCTTCCACTGTCCCTTCCATTTAAACTATCTGCCAGAGTTATCTACATAAAGCACTGCCCAGATGTTTTTTAATCTTTCTTCAGAAATTGTTAATATCTCCCTAGTGTCTTTAAAATGAAATCCAAACTCCCCTAGCTTGGCATTTGAGGCCCTTTGCAATCTTTCCTTATTCTGCTGACAGCTTCATCAACGAACACTCCCATTGTGCTTCAACTCTTTCTGATGTGCTCTTTGGGCTTGCTTTCTCATTGCCTCATTTAAATGTCTTCTTTGTGCCATGGTCTACCCTGATTACCTAATTTAAAATGGGGCCACATTCCAATCCTCCTTACTCTCCATTGGACTTATCACCTTCCAAAATATCATATAATTTACTTATTTTCTGTTTTCTCCTCAGAATATAAACTCTATGAGAACAAAAATTTGTACTTGGTATGTCCTCTGTAATATCACCAGTGTTTAGAATAGTGCCCTACCTCCACAGTGTGGGCATTTTTTCCCCCTCCATCTAGATTTTCCTTCTCTGGACTCCATGTACCTTAATCCTACCTATTTGGCAAGGCCTTGTTTAAATGCCAACTCTTCTGAAAATTTCCCTGTTCTCAAGCTCAGGTGAGGATAATCTCTCCTCCTCTTAACAGTGTAGCATTTAAACAAAAACCACTATTATATCACTGAAAAAAAATGTTTTATTCCTTGCATTATAGTTATTTATGTGGATGTCTTATCTCTCCTGCAACTGTCTTAGGAACAAGTTTCATCACTAACTCATATTTACAATCTCAATAGTATGTAGTTCTATGTACATAGTAAATGTGCGATAAATGTGTTGAATAGCTGCATAAATATGCTTATTATAGTACTTTCTACCCAAATATAGAAACAAAGTTTCTGAATTATACAAAACTCCTGAGAAAAGGAATAATGATTTTAGCTTGATTATTTTGGGGGGAAATCCAATCATGTCTTAAACTCAATGGACTGAAAATATCCAATAAGAAAAAAAATGTATTTGTTAACATTTTATCTAATATTCAGAACCTAAACTAAGTTCTAACATTGGCTTTTGCACTTCACAGAAATTTCCATCTTTCAAAGCATTCGTGCCTTGCAAATTGTTTATTCACAAATTAATGCCTTATAAGTTACCTGGAATAGAATTAAGATTCATAATATAATTCATAATAAAGAAAAATGTAATTAAAGACATAAAGAACATGGGATTAATATCAAGCAATATATGTAGATTTACTATTTGAGTGCTTTACTTTTCCATAATGTGCTTTGGCATTAATTAATCACTTTATATTCAGTACGACTGGGAGACATGCTAGGGAAGTGCTACAGAAGATCATAGGACAGAAAGCAAATTTGAGAAGGGTCTTATGTCTCTTTCTTTATTCTGGAATTCCAGACAAAAGCCTCTGTCACTGGATTATATTTGATTTCAATGCTGTCTCTTAAAGTCACTTGCCTCACATCTGCTGTCCATGAACTAAAAAAAAAAAGAATGACTCCCCATCTTGTATATGAAAGTTCCATGATTCAAAAGTTTAATATTCATCATCATGGCTTTAAGGAGGTATGATTTCGATACTTGTTTTTAAGGAAGAATTTCCTCCTCCTCCCCCTCCTTCCTCTGTTCTTTCTTTCCTATCCTTCCTCTTCCTCCTCCTAATTCTCCTCCTCCCTCTTCTTCTAAATATTCAAGGGAAGAATATTTTCAAAGTAATCAAAACTGGGACTCACTCACTGGAAAACTAATATCAAATATGTTCCATTTCTTGAGGCTGGTTAAAAGCTAATGTTAAAAGAAATTTTAACTCTGGTGGAATTATGCTAAAAGTCTTAAATGAATGTGTCTCAGAGAAATGATTGATATTGAACATATATAGCATCATGAAATCCTAGTGTGCCAGTTGAATAGCCAGATGGTGGTATGCAGTAAAATATACTTTCCAAACTTTTCAAGTTAAAACTTATAGTCTTGGCTTAGAACAAGAGTTTACTCTCTTTCCACCTGTTCCCATGTTGCTGAAAGCCTTTGGCAGGAAACCAGGCCCTGTGCTAATTTCCAGTGACATATATTCATTCTTGCTTCCTTCAGCTCTGTGCCCAGCCTAGCTCAGCTACCACAGATGCAGCTATCCTCAGAGCAGACAAACCTACTGGTGAGATCAGGGTTGGTACGATGGAGAGAGACTCTGCCAGGCAGAGCATTTCCTAGGATTGCAGATTCCTTCTTGATTCCCAAACTTACTGAACTAGATATCCCTGAACTATCCTTTACTGGGGAATGTTTTTTTTCCGGTTTAGTCCTCTATCCAAGCTACTGCCAGCCCATTATTAACAAACTCATTTTCTAAGGGTTTTCATCACCTCTGATTCCCATAATGTCTGGCATACAGTGATATTTAATAAGTATTTACCAGATATATGAATAAACATGAATAAGTGATTCAAATGATTAATTTCCTATATAACCTCTTCCACTACTTTAGATCCAAACTAAATATCTGATAGTAAAATGATACTATTTCCTGTTTAACTCATACCTTAGGGAATCGCTATATAAAATTTCATTATTTAATCCTCTTAGAGAAAATCAATAGTACAAGATCAGGGTTTAAAAGGTAGCTCTTTTGCATTATTACCACCTTGCCAGTCATACAAACCATGTATAGGCCATGAGAATTCTTTTGAAAATTATGAAAACTGCTCAATTTAAGCACAGTGAACATTATCATCGGCTTGATGCTGACATGGCTGGCTGTGAGGCTGAACTGTTCTTGATACATTTCCTCTAATTTATCATTTGGATTCCCTTTTTGACATTTGGAAGGTCTTAGAAATTGATTAGTGGTCCTTAAACCATAATGATCAACAGTGGCAAAATAAAACACAATGGTATGTGGTTCTTATTTTGTCTTTTCTTGTATTCAGGAAAACTTAGTTTGTTCCGTGCCAGATTATAGTGTATCCAATTGTGTCTTATTTTTTAATCCTTAGTGAAAGTGGAGAGAATGAGGATGAGGGAGTGGGGAGTGGAAGAGGCAGAAAATTAATGTGCCTTATATAAAATCAGACAACCATCAGACTAAATCAAAACGAAATATCTATATAGAGTATTAAAACCTGTTCTTTGGAACGTGTGTTAAAAACAAATTGAGGTGCTAGAGGCATAGAAGAAAATCCAAATGCAAATGAGGAAAAGACAGCCATAAAATGTAGGTTGGTTGGCTGCAGTTCTGCCCATGAAGCACTAGCTGGCATTAGTGTGAAATTTAAATTCACTTCTGTGCTGGTGATTGCCTCTTTGGAGCTCATTAAACATTCTTTGGCACCAAATTTTAGACTGAGTAAAGCCATAGAGCGTGATCCAGGCAGAAATTAACCTCAGGGTCTGTAAGCTCCTGTAACTGAGCATGTAAGAAGGTGATATTTTGTCCTGGAAGAAGATTCTCAGAAAGGGTGGAGCTTGGGAGAGGAAGCTTAGAATTTGAAACTTAGAGCTGGATATGAAGCCAATAGCACTAAGGGGCTTTGGTTATATTCATATTACCCTTTTTAGGGTTGTATGCTGATCTTTTGAGCTTCATCATTTCTCAACCAGTTTCTGCTTGAGAACTGGATCCTCAAAAATTTTAAGTGACAATGACAGTCTACGAATTGCTCTTTGAGAACAATTAAACAAAGTCAGAAGGCATGTAATATTTTTAGCGATGGGTAAAAGAGATCATTTAATATGACAGAGTGAAGCTCACAGTTTTTAAAATTGTTTCGACAGATTTGATTGATGTGACGGGCTGGGGATGATGTTTGGTTTCTACAGGTTAGTTCAGATCAGGTGGTATGTGGAGGAAATACTGCTGATATAATAGATATGAACTTAGGAGCCACAAGGAATTACTCTTGACGAGAAAGTATTTTCTTTCTGTTCAACAGGTGACTGCAGATAAGATACATTGAAAATCATACTGCACTATGCACTAATAAAGGAGACTATAGAAATAAAACAATATTTAAAAAAAGAGGTGACTGCAGATAAGATACATTGAAAATCATACTGCACTATGCACTAATAAAGGAGATTAGAGAAATAAAACAATATTTAAAAAAAGAGGAGTAGAATACCAAACAGTTTTCTGGGTATCGAAGTAATGTTGATAGTCACTTCTTAAAATAAGGGAGTTAGAAAGTGGTTATTACTAATGGACGAGATAACATTAATTAAATGGACAACTTGTTTTTATGACTAATGTTGTTATTGATTATGATTAACTACCAATTCTGAGCCTGATTTATTAAGTGTACAGACCTTCGGAGTAGAATATTGAATGAAACACAAGTTACCAAATCCTCTGGAAAGTTTCCTTATATCAAGATCAGCTATATTTCAATTAATATGAAACACACACTTTGATTGCTGTGATGTGTGAAGGATGTGTCATATAGGTTTCAAGAAGTTGTGGCACAGAACAGGGAAAGTGGAGAACTGGGAACAGAAGACTTGCTTCATTTAGAAGGGCAAGGGAGTTGGCTCTCCTCTCACTTTCATCATTGAATCTTTTCATTAGTACTACAGGGAATACATAGGCTTTGCAATTAAACAAGTAGAGGTTCACGTCAGCTCTAGCACTCAGCAACCATGAGAAATTTGGAGCAATCTTTACTCTATTTGAATTTCATTTTACTTATATGTAAAACAGGGCTGAAATAACAAACTATTAGCATTGCTATGCAGCATTATGAGAAGAAAAAGAGCATCATGAAAGCTCTAAAGTCAAGAGTCTGGTTTTAATCTTAGCCCAACTGCTTATCAGTTTGGTCGACTTTGTGCTTTGTTTCCTCCTGGGTAAAATGTGGACAGTATAAGTATCTTGCTTCTGAGTTGTAGTGATGATTAAATATGGCAATGTATGTTAAGCACCAGAGTGGTCCTAGTATGTAGTAAACTATATTGGCTCTAATTATCAGTATGAGAAGTGCTTGGAAAAATACCTAACATATTGTGAGTTTGCAATAAAAGGAAGCTACTAGCATTATGGGTGTTTTTACTATTAGTTCCTATCCAGAAGGACTATATATCATTATATCGTTTTAAAGTTTTAAAATCAATTCAGTCCTAAGTTTTAAAAAGTACAAGCAAGATCCTTCTCTCCTTGCAGAATGTGATACTAACACCAAAATTTACTTAAGAAATTTTACCCATTAAGCACAAATTCATGAGGGAAGAGATTTTTTTTCCTTCACTTCATAGATTAGATTCATGTAAAATTCCTAGCAGCCATAATTTTATGTAAATCACAATGAACAAAAATATCAAATTAATGAGAATATTCTCTAAGATAAAAGAGACCAGTAGAGAATGGAGAAACTAATGCTATATTGTAATACTTAAACATCTTAATTCATATTCTGCAAGATGAACCAGCCAGATTAACAAGAGAATTTGCAAATGTACAAAATATGGGATGCTTGGTAAATACCAATAAAAATAGGAATTAGCCTGTGAGCTAAGAATGAAAAAAGGAGATAAGACAATATGTATCAAATGGGACTTAAAGATATCAAACGAGGATATGACCGTTATTCAAATAAGAGAAAATTTGGTAATGACTAGCAATATTTTCTCCTTAAAAAATAAGTATGGCAGAAAATTTGACTCATTTGTAAAAAAATTTCCTAACAAAATAGGCTATCAGTAGATTTTATGATGTGTTGAAACAAGTCTTGATTATTGTTTCTTTCAGTCATGTTAAATATAACATGGGTAAAGGGGATCAAATATATTATAGCTGAAGAAAACTGGACTTTGGGTGGTAAACACACAATAGAATATACAGCTGTCAAATTATAATGTACACTTGAAAATTATATAATTATATTAACCAATTGTGTTACTGCAATAAAGTTTGCAATAAAAGGAAGCTATTAAACTTAATTTAAAAAAAAGATATGCAACCCCCAAATATATATATATATATATATACACGTAAAA
>NW_006494610.1:10403970-10446255 GCF_000325575.1 Pteropus alecto
GCTAACTGCATTCCCTCTGCTGTGCTCCTCATCCCTGTGCCCAACTATCAACTACTAATTTGTACTTCTTTAACCCTTCACCCCATTCTCCCAGCTTCCCAACCCACCTCCTCTCTGTCCATCATCAAATTTTCCACTATATTTGTGAGTCTGTTTCTGATTAGTTTGGTTTTTTTTATTCCTTAGATTCTACATATAAGTGAAATCATATAGTGTTTATCTTTCTCTGTCTGACTTAAATACCCTCTAGGTCCATCAAAGCAATATCTTTTTTCATCCCCTCCCTTTTCATATGTAGGGGTCTTGTTTTCTTATCCTTTCAGCCACTCTATTTTTCGGTTGGAACACTTAATTCTTTTCCATCTGAGGTACTTATTGATAGGAATGTAGTTGTTACCATTCTTTATTCCTGTTTATGATACATGTTTTTCTTCTTAAAGAAGCCCCTCCAACATGTCCTATAATCCTGGCTTGGTGGTGATAAATTCCTTTAGCTTATTTCTGTCTGGGAAGTTCTTTATCTTTCCTTCAACTCTAAATAATAGCTTTGCTGGATAAATTATTCTTGGTTCTAGATCTTAGGTCTTCATCCTGTCGAATATTTTTTTGCCAAGCCTTTCTGTCCTGCATAGTTTCTTTTGAGAAATCAGCTGCCAGTCTTATGGGTGTTCCCTTATAAATAATTATTTATTTTTCTCTTGCTGCTTTTAATATTCTTTCTTTGTATTTAAACTTTGGCATTTTAATTATGATGTGTCTTGGTGTGGGCCTCTTTGGATCCCTGATTTTTAGAATTCTCTGAGCTTCTTGGTGTTTTATGTCCATTTCCTTCATCAAGTTAGAGAAGTTTTCCATCATGATTTTTTCCAATAGCTGTTCAACCTCTTGGTTTTCTTCTGTTACACCTATCAGACAAATGTTTGGAGCCTTAACATTGTCTCATATCCTCCTTAAATTATTTTTATAGTCTTGGCATCTTTTTCTTACCATTCCGACTGAGTGTCCTGATTGATTTTTCTGTCCTGTAGATAGGGCATTTGATCCTCTTCTTATTTCACTTTGTTTATTCCTTTGTTTATTCCATTTAATATACTTCTCATCTCAGGTAATGGGTTCTCCATTTCAGACCGGTTCCCTTAAAATTTCCATTTCCATTTTTATGTTTTTTATCTCTTCATTAAAGTTCTCACCGAATTCATCTACTCTTCTCAAAAGTTCATTGAGCATCTTTATAACCAGTGTTTTGAACTCTGCATCTGTTAGATCGTTTGGCTCCCTTATTCCTGGATCTCTATTCTGTTCTTTCATATGGTTTCTGCTTCTTTTTCTTCCCATTTTGGCTGTATCTGTTTCTGCATACTAAGCAAAGCCCCTAAGTCTCCCAGTCTTATTAGCCTGGTTTTGTGTAGTAGTTATCCAGTGGTACATTCCTGAGAGGGATTTAGCTGCAGGCCAAGTTTAGACTCAGCCTGTGCACCTCTGGGGCCACCTGTTAAGATTCAGCAAGCAATCCACAGATGTTGTGCTCGTAGTTGCCTCAAGTAACCACACCAGAAACTAAGGCCAAGCTGCCACTAAAGTAAGTCTTGGTGCTGCTCAGCAAGAAGCACCTGACTTACTGAGGACACACCTGGATGTGGCTTGGGTGGGGGCCACGAGTTGGGGAAGGCAGATTTTCAGGGAATCCTCTGGGCTGAGCAACCTCTGTTATCCAGTTTGATGATGTCACAGCTATGGCGGCGCTGTGTCCGGTGCACTGGTAGTGGGGGAAGGGCTCAACAGGGAACAAGGGACACCACCAGCAGTTCTGTACCAAGCAAGTCTCGCCTCAGCTCTCATTCCAACAATGTCTCCTTGTAAATCCTTGGTGCCTCCTGCGTGCAGTCAGATTGGCACTGGTGCTCTGAGCAGGTCCGTCACTGTGAAAATCCACTCACGGATGCAGCCCCTTTAAGAGGCTTCAGCTGCTGCCGCTGCCTCCATCTCATTCAGCCGCTGGAGATCCAGCAGCCCCGTGTCCTCGCCCCGTCCTCCTTCTGCCGTGCTTTCTTGGATTTCTCCCTAGTTGGATGGCTTGTTCATCCCAGGTGATTTTTCCTTGTTGCTGCTCCTTGTTTCCATCACAACTTTGATTTGGTCCCCAGAGGGATGAACAGAGCCTCTATCATCTACACCATTTTTTTTTTCTTTTTGGATGTAGAACCTTAAGTTTTGACATTTCTTTATTCATTTATGTAAAATGAAATAATTTTCTAATATTCCCAGTTAGAGAATGACTATTATCTTTGAATTGACAAAAAATAAACATGTGCATAAAAATAGATAGTTAAAAATGATTGTGTAATCAAAGAGGAAGGTGGGGAGGAGTTTCAGAGTTTCAGAAACTTTTCAGATAGAAGAAAAAAAGCAATTGAATAACAAGAAACTATTTCCTAGAATTGATTTATTGAGTTGGAACTGTTTGGTGTAGAGATTAAAACGGAAAGACTTTCTTCTCATTGTTTTTAAAGGCTGATGAATCTTTTGAAAGCTGAAATCAAATATTTTACCTATGCCTAAAGGGTCTTTTGGTGCATGGCCATGCTCATATATATTGCCAGAAAATAGTTATTCATTCATTTATTCCTTTGTTCATTCACCACACATACTAGTGCTTAATATGTGACTGCTATTGTGTTGGGATCTAGAGACACAAAGATAAGTTATACATAAAACTGTCTTCAAGGAAGTTACAGTCTGGTAGGGGAAATAGGCATGCAAAACTAAATGAATAATTATATCATAACTAGAGTAGAAGTTCAAGATATGCTATAGGCACAGAAGAGGGAATAATTAACTCTTTCTGGTAGTATTGGGGAAAACATCAGAAGAAGATGATATCTTTCTTGAGTCTTGAAGAATGAGGAAAGTTCTTTTTCAGAGGCTCTGCATTAATATTACATAATTTATCATATCATTTAGCCAAACCATTTAGGATTTGTGTAGTGCTTTACAGATTATAAATCACCTTCAAATGCTTTATCACTCAAAAAGTACATTTTTTAAATAGTAGGATCCCTTTTTGCATGTTGGTTGCAGCTTATCAATTTTATCTTTCTTTACAAGTACTAAACTCATATCTTAGACCTATATCTCTTACAGTATTCTAATAAAGGAAATGTTTTAGGTACTATTACTGTGTAAAAAATCATCCTAAAACACAGTGATTTTAAATAATGATAATTATTTTATTATTTCTCATGATTACTTTGGGTTAAGATTTTGAGAAGAGCTTGACTGGCATTTCAGGGGGTGGCTTTTGCATTTGCAGCCTCATGGTGACTGGAGCTAGAATAACAGGGGCTGGAAGCCCTGAGGGCTGGATGGACATCCTTCTGTCTGTATGTAGTCTCAGGGCTGCTCCATGTGGTCTTACCATATGGGATAATTTGGGTATCCTCATAGTATTGGCAATCTCAAGAGTCAGGTTACTTACAAGCTGGTTCAGGGTCTCTTACCCATGAGGTAGAAGCTGAATGGCTTTTTCTGATCTTAATCTGGGAAGTCACACCAATCACTTGAGTCAGAACCTATTGGTCACAAATGAGCTACAAATGTAAAAGGAAGGAAATTAGATTTAATCTCTTGATGGATAAGAGGCAAGATTCTAGAACATCTGATATGGGAGATACCATTGTGGCCATCCTTGGAAAATACGTCTTTAACTACATCTTTATTCAAGCTTCAAGTAAACAAATTATTCTTCCTTAAGAAAGATGGCATAAGATCTTATTAGAAAATTATCTAGACCAAAGGGAAAAAACTACATTTTACCTAATGTTTGTTAATTGATTTTTTTAAATTTCAGTAACTGACACTTTCTAATAAAACTGATAGGACATGATAGGTCAAACAGAGACTGGTCAAGATAGTGTAAAAGGTAGAGGCTATGCATGCCTCCTCTCGTGACCACAGCAGAATTAAAATTACAGAACAATCAGCATTTGTGTTGTTGTCTGAGGTCTGGATGAACATAAGCCATACAACTAGGGACAAAAGTAACAGGTCACCATAAACTTATAGGAAGAGTGGAGATGTGAAATTACCTGATCCCACAACCGTGTGTGGCAATGAAGAATTGGGAGGGCTGTTGACTATAGAGCCCCCTCCCCGACCTGAGAAATGAGGGGTCCTGGCCCCATATTGGGCTCCCCAGCTTAAGGTTAAAGCACGGGGGAGAGAAGTCCCTATAACTTCTGGCTGTGAAAACCAGCGAAGATTGTGGCTGAATGAGACAGAGGGCTATGGAAGTTGCAGATGTCCCCCTTAAAGGGCCCATACCTGGCCTTACTCACTGACAGATTCACTCGCTCTGAGCTCAGGCCCGTAAGCCCAGCATGGGTAGCAGCCATATGTGGATTGCTTGGTGACTCTTACCAGGTGTCCCTGGAGGTTCACAGGCTGCGGCCTGCAGCTGGACCCTTCCCAGATCTGTGCCACTGGGCCCCACAGGACACCTACTACATAAATCCACTCTATTAAGACCAGGAGACTTAGGAACCCTACCTAATACATAGAAACAGACACAGGGAAGCAACCAAAATGGAGAGACAAAGAAGCATGTCCCATATAAAAGAACAGAACAAAGCTCCAGAAAAAGAACTCACCAAAATGGAGACAAATAATCCACCAGATGCAGAGTTCAAAACACTGGTTAAAAGGATGCTCAATGAACTTAGGGGAAGAATAGATGAACTTAGAACTTTAACAAAGAGATAAAAAACAAAAATGGAGATGGAAAACATAAAAGGGAACCAGTCAGAAATGAAGAATACAATATCTGAGATGAAGAATAAATATTAGAGAGAATCAACAGAGTGAATGAAACAGAGGATCAAATCAGTGATATAGAGGATGGGGTAGCAGAAGACAGTCAATCAGAACAACAAGAAAAAAGAATCCAAAAAAATGAAGATAGTTTAAGGAGCATTGGGGACAACATCAAGTGTAACAACATTCACATTATAGGGGTACCAGAAGGAGAAGAGAGAGAGCAAGAAATTGAAAACCTACTTGAAGAAATAATGATGGAAAACTTCCTTAACTTGATGAGGGAAATAGACATACAACACTAGGAATTACAGAGTCCTTAACAAGGTGAACCCAATGAGGCCCACACCAAGACATATCATTACCTGATCCCACAACCGTGTGGGATTAAATGCCAAAAGTTAAATATAAATTAAAATGCCAAAAGTTAAATATAAATAGAGAATCTTAAAAGCAGCAAGAGAAAACCAATTAGTTGCCTATAAAGGAGCTCCCATAAGATTGTCAGCCAATTTCTCAACAGAAAGTTTGCAGGCCAGAGGATTTGGCACAAAATATTCAAAGTGATGAAAAGCCAGAATCTACAGCTAAGATTACTTTACCCAGCAAAGCTTTCATTTAGAATCGAAGGACATATAAAAAGCTTTTCAGACAAGAAAAAGCTAAAAGAATTCATCATCATCAAGCTAGAATTATAGAAAGTGTTACAAGAAGGACTCCTTCAACAAGAAGAAAAAAATATGTATCAAGAATATGAATAAAAAATGTCAATAACTACATATCTATCAAGTACTTCAAATGAAAAATAAATTAAATGCTCCAATCAAAAGATAAGATGGCTGAATGGATAAGAAAACAAGACCCTTATATAGGCTACCTAAAAGAGACTTGCTTCATTTTAAAGGACACACACAGATGGAATGTAAAGCGGTGGAAAAAGATATTTCACGATAGACCTAGAGGGTATTGTGCTGAGTGGAGTAAGTCAGATAAAGACAAATGCCATATGATTTTATGTACATGTGGAATCTAAAGAACAAAATAAACAACAACCAAAAAAAAAAAAAAAACCGGAAACAAGCTCATAAATACAGAGAACATTTTGAGGATTGCCAGATGGGAGGGGATTTGGGAGGGGTCAGTGAAAAAGAGGGAAGGGATTAAGAAGTACCTATTGGTAGTTACAAAATAGTCATGGATATATAAAGGATAGCATAAGGAATATAGCTAATAATATTGTAATAACTGTGTACTGTGTCAGAGGGTCACTAGATTCATTGGAATGATCACTTTGTGAGTTATATAAATGTCTAATCACTGTGTTGTACACCTGAAACTAATATAATATTGTATGCCAACTATAACTGAAAAATAAAAAAATTTATTGTTAAAAAATGATGACATATAAGAGGGATTTATTTTTCAATGAAAAAGGATTTTTGACATAGAAGGCCATTAAACCTTGGAAAAGGTTACCCCAGATAACTGAATAATCAATTTCTTTGTAGGTTTTAAAAATTGATGGTAGAGGAATTCCATGTCTCGCTTGTGTCAATGTGGTCTCAGCCAGAGGAGAGAGATGGGTTGGTTAATGTTTTTAGGCTTCTCTCAGTGACACAATTCCTCTGAATTCACTAATAACTAAGGCATGGAGAGATTGTCTGGATAGCCTTGGAAAGGTCTTTGGTCAAGGAAAGGGCTCGTTTTATTTTATTTATTTACTAATCATTCATCCATTCATTTATTGAGTTCTCTGTATCATAGAGCATTCCAATTTCTACATGTATTTTTCTCACTGATGCAGTTACCACAGATTTCTTTCTCAGGTTCTAATTATTATCTTTTGATCAGTAATTAGAAAAAATACTTTGTGATAAGGTAAAAATTGTGGTTCCTTGCTTGGCATCGCTATGAAGATAAGTAACAAATTATAAGTAATATTTTTGTGTTTATAAGTGTGTTGGTGTTGATATGCATATATCACATAGAGAGCTTATGTGATGCCAAGTATCTCCTTTACTTGAATTATTTGATTTAGTTTTCAACAGCCTTAGCATACAATTAATATTCCTATTTTAGAGCTGATAAAAGTGAGGTACGCAGATGTTAAGTAACCTTTCTGAGGTCAAGAAGCAAAGCTAAGATTTGCATTCATTTCTGTTAACATTAGAGCCTTACTAATGAAGGAAGTTCTATGCTGTTTGTTACTGAACATTAATGGAAAGAGTACTCGCAATCTCCTTTTTTAAATTTAGACTGTATTATAATTCTGATTATAAATCAGAGTCTCTAATTGTCATTCAATTGTAGCTTAGGTGCTCTTTTCTCTGGCTTGCAAGGCTCTTTATAATCTGGCCTCTATTTTATTATTATTATTATTTTTTTACTTTATTTTTTTCTTAATTCCTACAAAGGAGACCTCTTCTCTAACCAAAACGGACAGTTCTTATGCTTTTGTGAAAAATCTTACCTTTTACCTGAAATTGTCACTCCACTCCCATCAATTCTTTTTATCCTTTTAATCCAATCAAAAGCAGCCTCTTCCATAAAGCCTCTCAGATTAGCCAACAGGAAGAAATTTCACCTAAATTCCAATAATTCTTACTTTCTCTATGACTTGCAAAAAATTTGCCGTGTTATTTTATACGTATAGAATCCCCTTCAATCAAGTTATAAATTCCTGAATGGAAATGGCCACATTCATTGCCTTTTTCTATCTTCAAATCCTGGCCCAATATGCTACGAGTGGTATTTTTTTAATGTTTGTTAAGTAGCCCATCTTCCTATTAACTAACATTTGTCTGAATTGAGTAGCATCATTGCCTTAATTTCTATTTCCAGATCTGTTCTTGAGAACAGTATTTATTCTTTTCAAGTTTCAAATATGATAATTATATAGTTTTATGATATACATGTGTAATTATGATAAACTATGGAAGTTCTTTCTCTGCTTGCTTTCACTGTATTTCTACTTCATTGTACTTTTGAATAACTTTAAGATGCTCATTTAATCAGATAAAGAAAATAAGTAAGTATACTTTAACAATTGAGCAAAAAGAATCTAGCTTGATTTACTTAATTGACTGGTGTCAATGATGCCAAAATTCCAAATGAAATATCTGAGCGTTATTCTTTAGAAGCCAGCTGGTTTTGCTCTTTTCTAGGGCCACAGATTACATACCTGTATTCTGGTCGGTGATCTCACATATGTGTGCTGTTATTTATATGAAATAACCAGTCAAAATAAAGGCTCTGTACTGATTCATATGTATTGTCATTTTTGTATATGAAGGAAGATAACACTGAGATTAAATATTTTGAGTGTTCTAGAATTTAAAAACTGCTTCAGAATATATATATATATTATATGTGTATATATATATATATCTTCATTATTACTATTTATAAAACGAGATTAAAATGTTGTCTATTTATTGATATCCTACTTTGTTCCAAAAAAGATTTTAGAAAATTTATAAAAATATCAAGATATATATATAACGCAAATTATAATTAAATGGTAATGATGAAGTCAGACAATAACAAAGATAAAGTAATAAAATATACCACAGACTAAAGTCAGTGATTGATATAGATATTGGATGTTGTTATATACTCTTACTAAGAGTAGGCTGCATATTCCACTCTAATTACCAATGTGAAGAGGGAAACCTGTTCAAGTTTATGGTCAGTTTTACCTATTTGTAGTGCCTAGTAAATAAAAACAAAGCTATTGTTGAGGCGATATGCACTTACTTATAACACTAAGAAATTTCTTTTGTGAATCTTCCAAAAGAAAACACTGTTTAAGTCCTAGGAATGATTCTTAGGTAATAATTGTAAACTAACACAAACTGCTTTAAACTAAAATATTTTAAAGAGTAGAGTTCATATATGATAGATTTAGAGATTTTGCTTTTTGTGCAATAATATGCCAGTGTCTCCTGCATAGGCAATTTGTTATGTCTCTGGTAATCTGTCACATTTCACAACTCTAGCTTTCTCTGAGAATCCAGAAAAATTTCTCATTTCGATCTCTATCATTGCCTTCACTATGGCATTTAAAACATTCCCCAATTTGCCCTTATCTTTGTTTCTAAGTTTATATCATGCTGCTGGCTACATACTCCCAACCCCAACTACCATGCATCTCTGTATTTAAGTTCAGCGTTTTTAGCCTGTGGAGGGATTTTTGTCAGGGATTTAAGGACTGGAGAGCTGGCTAAGTGAAAGTCCTCCCCACAACTGAAACACAGAAGCTCTACTTCTTTCTGTTATATTGATTATGATTTAATATAGAATTTCATTGAGGAAAAGAGCATTCACTTACCAGTAAAAAAATGAATACTTGAAAAAAAAAAAATCCATGCTCTCTTAGGTCCCTTTGAAGTCTAAATATTGATTAGATCAGCTAAACTGAATATCTCTTTTCATACATTGTCCAAATTTGTTTTCTGTATCCTGGATTCTCTACATATGTGCTATCTAAATTTCTTTTTCTTTTCCATCTGTAAGCAGTCCTATGCATGCACAATAGATCTTTTATTGAGTTATTTTTCTTTTGTATTTTTATATAGTTTCTCATTTCTTATTTATTCACTTTTGCTGTAGCAGCATATTATTCCTCTCTTTTTTCTTGTTATTTTTCTCCCCCACCCCAAAATACATGATCTTTCATCTAAGGGTCAATGATTTTTAAATCATGAGAAACATCCTTCAATAATTGTATATTCTGATGAAGTTAAAGACAACTTTCTATGTGAACCGTCCTTTTCCCATTATGAACATTCTTTTTAGGTTTCACTGGGTATGAAGCTTGAGGATTTTTTAAAAATTTATCACACCATTCTTTACTGTACCAATATCATAAAATACACCCTTTGAAATTTGATATCAAATGGCAATTTTATTGAGACAGAAAGACTAATGATCTATTAGCTAATTAAGCAGATATTCTTAATAATGAGAAAATGGACATAAATACTATAATGTGACTTATTGAACAAGTCAGATATTTTTACCTAAAAAGATATAAATTGCCCTATTAGTATACCTATAGAATTAAGACTAACTGCATATGTCTTAGCAGAAAAAAAACTTAAAATATTGCATCAAATAATAGAAAAGCAAATTTTAAAGATATAACAATTTATAATTTAATTGAACAAATTCTTAAAGCATGATTAACATTTGCTCCAATACTATATTCTCAGTCTTTTGAAAAATCATGTGCTATCCCAAATAGCACATTTCAGGTAAATAGGGAAAATTGCTTCAAGTCTCTGTGATTTAAATTAATACAAATAAATGTCATTTAAATTATTTTAAATATGTCACACATGCATTATGTGGTTAATAAAAATCTGAAATGTATTTAAAATAACATTAAATCATTATAGTACCAAAAATTTTTCTTATGGTATATCTAGAGAATAATGCTTCTATTTTTTTTGAAATGTCAAGCTCTGTAATGTATCTGTGGTGAAATACATTGCACTCAAATGGGAAAACCATGAACTTTTGGTCAGACTAAGCAGGACTTTAATATATTTTCCATTACCACTAAGATAGCAGGTCGTAGGACTCATTTACACTATTAAAAATTATTGAGGACTCTAAAGAGGATTTTTTAAATGTGACCTGTATTTATAAATATTTGTTATGTTTGAAATTAAAACTGAATTATTTTAGACATATTTATTAATTCATTATAATAATTTTAAAAAACCCATTACTTTTTAACATAAATACCAAATTTTAATGAAAAATAACTATATTTTCAAAATCAAAAAAGAATGTAAAGAATATACTATTTTACATTTTTCAAATCTCTATTTTGTCTGACTTAGTAGAAGACACCTGGATTCAATCTGTTGTGATACAGTGCTGAAGTGTATGAAGAAAATCTGTCCTGACACAGATATGTAATTGGAAAGGAAGAAGTATTTTAATGTCTTTTGAGATAATTGTTAATATTCTTCAATGATGCTATATTAAAACTTGCTAAGCAGTAGTTCCTTAAAGGTTGTTGCAATGAAGAATTGGAAACCATATCAAGAAACACTTCATACTTAGTTAAATTTAATTCCATTGGTATAACTTCTACTTTGAATGAATCTTTTATATATGCATGAGTTTGTAACATCATGCACTATTCGTTTCACTGAATTATTCAGATTTTCTAAATGTTGACTCTTTTTATTATAAGAGTCACATCAATAATTTTATCACCAATCTCATCAGAAAAAGACTTTATATATTAGGAAGCTGTCAAATTGGCAGTGGTTAATAGAAGCATCACAAAATTCTAATTTTCGCTTAGAAGCTCAAATTTTGTTATTGGCAACAATTACTGTCAATTATTTTCTTTGAAGCGACAGGCTTGCTTTGTTTATGTTCAAGAAAATGTCGGCCAAATACCCAAGTCTGAGTAACCATAGTTTATCTGTCAGTTATTCTTTCAAGTAAAAGTAGTAACCCATTAAAAAAAGTGGCTAGTTCAGCTTATAACTCAAACAATTGCACAGATGCTTTTCTTTGAGACAACCATTATACTTTTGTATGTGACAGAAGGGAGTTAGTTATGTGCATTTTCCATTATGTCACACAGACTATTAAAGAGATGTTTCCTCAAGAATTGTGATGTAATAAAATATTTACTGTTTAATCTAAGACACTCTTAAAAGACTATATTTATTTTCCCCTTGAGTCCCTGGTGGTGAAGAATACAATGACTATTAGCAGAGCTTGGTGTCACTGCCTTGATTTGTTGTAAGATAGCAGCAGTTATATCCCACACTGCTTTTGTACTAGAATGCAAATGTCGACATATAGAAAAGAGGAAATAATTGATTAGTACTTTTAAGAAAATTATTTTGACCACATGCTCCCTGAAAAGTTCTTTGGGACCCCCAGGGGTCTGTGGACCATATATTGAAAACTGCTATACCAGGGGTTATATATAATCTCTCTGAGATAATTTACTCACTAGTAAAAATGAAGATAATGTGTGCATTACAGATTGTTTTGACATTGAAATCTGATAATATGAGGTTCTCAGGAATGAAAGTTTATGTTCCCTCTTTTCCCTAATATTAATCTATTCAGGTATAACTTCTCTAAACTAATGTTAGTTATTCTTACTTTTGGAATAAGTATCTAACCAATCAAAAAATGTATCTCCAAGTTTCTTTTACTGAAAAAAATTATTCTTAGATACTCATTGGAAAACTAATATACTTTTTTTCACTTTAAAAGAATCTCAAGGAGTGTATTCAGAGTATTAGTTTAGCTTTACATGTGTTACTTTTTCAGGTATCAGCACATTTTATATTCTTTAGGTATATAGGATGGTATATCAGTGTATAATCTTACCTCTCTTTGTACTGACTCATGAGTCTGTGTCATTAATGTTTTACATATCCAGTGTCATTGGATTTTGAGTATTTTGACTCAAAATTGTATTTTTAAAAGTGCCTGCTGTACAGTGTATATGATCAGTAAACACTGTTGTGTTTAGAAAGAACTTATCTTCTCCCTGATACCTCACACATCCACTTTCCCCTGCAATTTGTTGACCATATACAGTAGAAACAAAATATCTAATATTAAGCTAAGTGAAATGGTATTTTAAAAAAGACTACTCTCTTTATTCATTTCAGATAATTAAATTTAAAATTTATAAAGAAAACAAATCAGAGTATATTTAAATATATCGGAATTAACTTAGAAATTCACCCAACACATAAAGGCAATGATCAATGACCATATGATTTGCAAAGATTTGTTCTATGAGAGGGCGAGTTATCCAAAATTGCAGTCCTCTCTGTTGGATAATTCTGAAGCATTGTTTGTAAGATGGAACTAAGAAAATCAATGTATTCTAATAAGTTGTGTAATGATTGAATGGTTTTATAAAGTATATCAAGAAAAATATTGCATGAGTATTTAAAAAAGACAACTTGGATCAACAGAATAAAAAACAAGGAGGTTATTTAGAGCCGATTGAATATTTTGCATACAGAAATTAAAATTATAGTGTATTTTAAGTTTATTTATCCTATATCATGGTGTCTTTAGTTGTTGTTGCTATTAGTAATTCTTCGAAAAAGGCACAAAACTTCATGGGAGCTCTAAAGACACTCACTTTTATTAAAGTCCATCAAGATTGTTCATAAGTGATGCCATCAAATAATGTAGTGGCTTGACTTTCTCTAACAAAGGTAGAAACAGTGAAATATAAGTTCTTTTGATATACATTATAATGTGATTTTTACCACATTTAAAATATCACTGAAAAAAAACGTAGAGCTCTTGGCAAAGGGTAAGAATTTCTTTGCTAATCATTTTCAAACAGACCATGAAAGTTTGGGACATTTTATGTATTACAGATATATATATAGCTTTTACAAAGAGCCATTTAAATAATAACCACCTATTTATGAAGATAGGAAAACTAGAAACAGAGAAGTTAAGCTATATATAAGATTTTGCTGTATAACAGTTACAAAACCTCTGTGGCATACAACAAAGAGCATTTACTTCAAATACATGTGCATGGTTCAGTTGACCTAGGCTGGGCTTGATTCAGTGATTCTGCTGGTTTCTTCTGGGAGCACTCATGTAACTGCAGCTTAACCACAGGCTCTATTCGACACTGGGCTTAGTTGGCATACCTTAGCTGAGACAGTTCCATCCTACATGTTTCTCTTCCTTTTATTAGGATCAACAGTCTAGTCTGGTCTTTCTCATGGCAATGGCAAAAATAAACGAAAGAAAGTGAAAACACATGAGGCCCCCTGGCACTCACCTTGTAACTGTCACACTTCTGATTCATTCATTTGGGTGACTTCTGATTCGTTGTCCAAAGTCACATTGGATGTTCAAGTATACTTCACTCTTACAGGAAGAACTAAAAATTCTCTTGACAAAAGGAATGAATACAGAGAGAATGAATATTTTAGGCCATAAATGCAATTAATAGGTACATTATTTTGTTTTGTTTCTACAAATAGCGACTAGCTAAGGTGGGTCAAGAATATAAGCCTCTTCAGACAACTGCTTTCATCCTGGTTCCTTAGACAAGGTTTGGTATTTCCTTTAAACTCGGCCCATTCAGAGGCCTTTCTGGTGGTATTTGAATGTCTGCATTTACATTCTGATTTCTACCATTTCCCTGCTCCCCACCCTCATCTGTTGTAAGAACAAAGGGAAATAGATATGATGGTACCAATTTCCATTTACCTCTGTGCAACTGCATTGATCACATGCTGGTTTATTTGATGCTGTATCGAGGGATCATAGTCTGTCAAACATTTTGTTGTCTTTATGTTATTGCTTCTGATTACTCTGTCCAAATGCTCACTCATAAGCAGTAGATAGTATCATCTATTGTTGTTCTTAGATGATATGAGGAAAAGAAGCCCAACCCATTTATGTCATTATGTTTATAATTTATTGTGCATTTTACATTGACTAAGACAGTATATGAATTTAAAATACAAATACTGATGTTCTTTGCTATTTTGTTGTTTATCAGTCAATTACCATTTTAATACTTGACTCTGACAGTTGAAACATTGTATTGAATAAAAACATGTCATTTCCTCATTTTTAAGGATGTTGCTATATACTTGCACTTCAGTAGAACAAAGAGATAACTTTTCTTATTTAATGGTAAGATGTTGGTCTTATAGTTATATATACTTAAAGTCTACTTCTAAAAGCATAGCAAGTGATCACTGTCTCAATGGTGGTTTGACATTATAATATAAAGATTTTGTTTTCCAGTCTCCTAACAGTAAGCATATCAAAATATTATAAGGGCAAAATCCTTACTGTAATGCAAAACTTATATACATATATGTATTTTTTCTAACTCTCTGTTTGTCCTTTGGAAAAAATGATTAATTTCACTGGATTTGTTTAAAAGGAAAGTAACAGGAAACTTAGAAAGACAAATAATTACTATAATTATTCTATTACTGTATTTTCACTGTTAATATATGTTCAACATATTAACATAGTAAAGCAACTGCGGCTCTGCGTGTGTGTGTGTGTGTGTGCTGTGAGCTTGTGTTATGTAATTGACCAAAGTTACTGAAGGTTTTGGTACATGAGTTTAGTAGGTTTCCTCATCAATTTCATATACACACCATATCTCTTCTTCCATCCAAATTCATTCTATTGTTTTCAGAATTTATTTTAAAAAACAGAAACACTTGCTTGTATAGCCCCTTTAAGCTCATCCTTCTCCCTGTTCCAGTTACCTTTAAAGGTAAATCTAATCCCTAGAATGATATATCCTCTCATCTACTTTGCAAAGCTCATCTTGTTTTAGTCCCAAACAGCCTTCTGCTTCAGCAGTCTAATTTAAGGCAGTCTGATTTGTAAGTACTTTATAAAATGTTACTATTTATTACCTAAATACTATTTGTGGAAAATTAAAGAATATAAATAATTCATAAATCCCAAAATAAAAAGTAGATACCCATAATGCTACCACTCTGCTATAACCACTGTTACAATTTTAGATTTCTTTTGTCATAATTTCATTCCTTCCTTTTTTAAATGTATTTTCCCTAAGTTTTTATTATAAAAAATTTCAAGCATCTTAAAAAGTGGGAATAATTGTACGGTGAAAATCTATATACCTAGATTCTACCATTAACATTTTACTATATTTGCTTTGTCGTATATCTAAAACCCAACCCTCCTCTATCCATCCATCAAACCATCTAATTCCTGATGCATTTCAAAGTAAATTGCAGACATTGAGACCTATAACTGCAGAGATGTTATTGGTTATTTAGAAGTTTTAAGTGATATGATGAGACCCATCAGAGAAGGGACACATCTAACTGATATCGTAGGCTTTCCTAGACAATACTGTTTCCCTAAATACAGTTAAGGTGTCAGACTACCTATCCTAGTTTTTAGTTTGGAAGTCAGTCCCCATAGAAGATATCTGGGGCTCAGAGTTTTCAAAAGCTGGGGGATG
Organism: Pteropus alecto; assembly: GCF_000325575.1. NCBI lineage: Eukaryota > Metazoa > Chordata > Mammalia > Chiroptera > Pteropodidae > Pteropus > Pteropus alecto. The sequence continues at coordinate 10,419,779 of NW_006494610.1, forward strand.
AAATGTAGGCCATTCTCCTTGAATTAGTTTGAATCCTAGAAAAATAAATAGAAGCCTCTTTTCCCATTTGATCCACTTACCCTTAGGTGATAACAACCTAAGTGACAGCCAAATTAAGTTGATTGAAGTACTCTTTCTACAGGATAAACACAGAACAATTCAAGAATTTTTTTTTTTGCCTATTTATTTTATTGCTTGCCTTTTCATTTATTGTTCAAATCAGCAATATCTATATCTATTGTTTCTTTACCTTTTCACTTCAAGCAAGTGCTTTTGACCTGGAGGACGTGGATTAGCTTCTGAAATTTTTTGAGAAAATTTGTGTTTAAATATGTGTATAGATGAGAAGGTATATGTTTTGTTTATTTGTTTGTTTTGTTTTGTTTTGTTTTGTTTTTAGCAGATCCTATATAGTATCTAACCCAAAGGACAGGGAGAACAACTTAAATTTATTACCACATAAATGGCATAGTTAGGTATATAGATGATCGAATAAAATAGAGCCAGTGTTTAGAGGTATACTGTGGTCTCCTTGACATTTTTTTCAAGGAGCAAAAATTGGAGGCTGGTAATAGTAAAGAATTATAATAAGGGTGTGAGATCTATGCATTTGACTATTTCTGGAGTACATCGTATGACTTCCAGAGCCTTTGTTAATGCCAGTTTGATAGAAAGTACTTTCACTGAAAATATTATTTCAATGAGATCCTCTTACTCCTTCAACAAGCTAGTATATATTAGAAATCTGGGGATTATACTGTTGTTCAGTCACCACTCAATTTTGTGCCACCATTTCTTTCCTTCCTTCAAATGTCTGGTAATGAATGTAACCCTTTATTTGTTTTCACTGCTTGTTTTCCTATTCAAAATTATTCTCAGGCTGCATTCCAAAGCAGAGAAACCAAATAGAGATAAGCTTTTGATGATCAACAAAGTAGACACAGATGGTGTAGGATATAGCAAGAGTTTTCAAAAGCAATTTATACACTTCTAATTCTTTTACTGTTTCTAATGTCATGTTTACCTGAACTAATTCTTTCTCTTATTATTCATTCTCTATAAATACACTCTTATTTTATTTGTAAGTACTCAAAAAATAGGCCACATCAAAAGATTACAATAACACTTCTGATTCACAAAAAGGAAGTAATTTGTTATGAATTGGGCGGTTGAGTTTAAAGAGAAAATGGATTGCAGAACATTGTAAAGAGCTTTTTAAGAAAAAAATTCTTACAGAGAAAATTGGCTGCCTTATGAAAATTTAAGGAGATATTTATTAAACAGAAAACTATTTTGCTTAGGAAGCAGAGGGGTAAGCAAAGATTTTGAGGTTGTTTCCAGTGGAGATTTATAAAGCTTTGGCTATTTAAAAGTTTCAGTAGAATACATCTTTATACTACCTAGACAGGAAGGAAGCCAAATAGAAAGTTAACAAACAAGATCTTATCTTATGCACAGGTCATTTACTTATGACTTCTGTACCTCAACAGTATTTAATGTATATTTATATTTGTCTATGTACAGAGACCACTACATAAAAACTATATAGCACTGCAGTTTTAATATATGAATTTAAAAATTGACTCTATTGTGGAATACATGTGGTCACATTCATGTCAGCATTTGTTATTGAACTTAGCATGTCCTGTACACATCTCAAATATCTCAATGATTTCTAAAATTTGACATATTAAAAGTGTATTTTTTTAGTTGTGTAGGACTAAAAATAGAAGCAGTTATAGACATATCATTAATGAATGATCAATACAGATGTTCTTCTGTAAAGACTCCTGAATGATTATGATTTTAGTTATGCCTTTTCTGTTTGTTAATTTAGTACTAGTGGCTTAAAAGAAAAGGTATTTAGGTCCCATTCAACATTACAGATTTGTGGAATTAGTTTTTGTGAACATCTTGCCTAGGAAAGTATTATTAACTTTGAGTCTTCCTGCTTTCTGAAAACAAGAAGAAATCTATTTATCATGGTTCATATAACATAAGATAGTACCTATGGTGATAAAAATCCTAGATCTACATTAAAAATTATCTCGAGTACATAAAAACTTTTTTAAAATAGGAAGTTATTAATAACTTTAATTAGATAATTTTAAATTATTTTGAATAATAAACATTTTTAAACTCTAAACTTTTATATTTGTTTTCTAATTTGAGTTGGGTTTAATTTATTAAAAAGATAATAGTGCAATGATCAAACAAAATGTTGTTAATACTTGCCTGACTGAGTAGTCCCTATGAGACTTCACAGGGTGGCATTATCTTAATGAATTTACCATGAGTCCAAATCTGCTTTTCGGCTTCAAAAGTTCTTTATCGGTTTGCCCATGGTATATTGATTTGTGACATATAAATCAAACTGTTTATTAATTTACCCCAGATAGGTCATTATAATGTGGATCAGAATTCTTAGTTGGCAAGAACAGCACATTCTCCTATAAACTATCTACATAAAGCTCTGCTTATAGTCAGAAGATGACCGGGTCAACACATGTTTAGATTAAGAGGAACCCTGTAACTCAAATATTTACTGGCATCAGACAAAGATAGTTTGAAATCTCCATCTAGAATTCTCTCTGGATAGAAATGTCTGCTAGATATAAGCTTTTGGAGAGTGGAGGCCATTGTCGATTAACTGCTGAATCCTCAGCACCTAGTGTGGCATCTAGAATATAGAAGGCATCCAAAAAGTATTATTGAATGAATGAGTGAATGAATGAATGGAACTGTAATGTTGTGACTCTGTTAGCCAAGATGCCTTCTCTCTCAGTGCTTGAGTGGGCTATCTTCAACATCTGCTTTTGGAATTTCTTTAATGCTAACCCAACTTCATCCCGATTCATCTTTTGTTTCATCAGATGGGTACATATCTTCTGTTTGATGTTGTTCCTAAGAACCAGTCTAACTTTTTGAAAATATTTGCTGAACCTCTAATCTGTTACATTATAGATCATTTTTATAATTTATCTTAACTTCTCAAATTCTTGGAAATAATCTCATATTTTTTCTTTTTCTTTACTTGTAGTCTAGTGTTTTGGACATTGGCATTAGACCAGTCTGACTTTGAATTCAAACTTCTCTCTTGTGAATCACATGATCTTGAATAAACTACCTTACATTTTTGAGCTTCGTTTTATTTATCTATAAAATATGATCAACATAGTTATGATACAAGTTAAATATTATGGAATGTAGAGAGTTACAGTCTCTAACGCACTGTGAATACTTAATAAATCATGCATCGATATCATTATAGATATTGCCTAATATCATTACAAATGACTGATATAGATATGGCTACAAAACTCTGCATCTATAATAGTCTCCCATCCTGGACTCCTTTTTAGTAATTGGAAGCCTATAAAACTAGTTGTACCCTTGGAAAAAGTGGTAGGAGCAATGCCATAGAAAAAATTATGAATTTTTTTTAGATATATACACCTGAATTTTTTTTCAGAGGAATATAGACAACCAATATTGGTATCTTTAACTCATACTACAGTGGTACCAGGCAGAGTGTTAGATGGATCTATCTAAGCTATGTGAATAGAATTTGAGTTCCATAGGGAGGAACTGTTGTATATCTTGTATTTACTGCTGGTTTGGTGGATCCTCAAAAAAAATGCTTTTAAATGAAATGATGAATATCCAAGGGAAAATTTTTAAGAGAGGTTATTTATTTAATATTCTATAATCTTAAAAATTATTTTAATCTCTCTAAGACTACTTTGGATTTAATATTTAATTCATCAACTACTGTTTCCAAAACCTTGCAGAAAATTAACATCCTCAATACAGATTTTTCTCAATTGATCTATACTTATACAAGTTTAAGAGTATATTGAGCACAAAAATCAAGTGAGATTACACCTAATTGTAACTTTACTCAACTGTCACCTTTCCTAACTACCCTATCTAAAAACTGGACTATCTCATCATTATCACAACCCCTCCTAACATCCACTTTGCTTTTCTTAGCACTTATCACAATCTGGTACTAAAGTATTTTATGCTTTTTCACTCTCAATCACTAAACAGTAAGCTTCTTGTGGCCTGGGACTTTGTTCTCAGCTATATCTCCAGAGCATAGAATAGTGGCTGGTTTATAGAATAGTGGTTCTGAATAAATATATGTGGAATAAACAAATGAATGGACTCAGAGATAACAGACATATAGATTTTATTGAAGACAGACAAATCCACTGAATATCCCTGTTTGACAGCAAGTGTGATTTGATCTTTGTCAAGTTTCTACCTCATACCATTTAACCAAGTATTAGCATTCATATTTTAAGTCAAAAGCAAAACTTCACAATATCATTTATGAGTTCCATATTTTCTATATATACTTTAATTACATCTTAAAATAAGAAGCCAGTTTACTTTTTTTTTATTTTACAGATTGTGATTTGTGCAGTTCCATTCATGAAAATTCTTCATTAATAAGGAACCACTCAATGGCCCCGAAAGATCTCATAGTCACAGCAAACTGTAATGAATAAGATTATATTACATTTCATGGCGTCTCTATGGGCACTTAAGAGTGTAGTAAAGTCTGCTCTCAAGTACTATAAATTTGCATACACTGAGGATCAAGTGATGTATGCCTAGGTAATTGTTGCAGCATAAGGCACAACCCAGCCCTATCACAGAACTTATAGTACATGGCACTCACCCCCCATTCTCTTCTCTTCTCTTCTCTTCTCTTCTCTTCTCTTCTCTTCTCTTCTCTTCTCTTCTCTTCTCTTCTCTTCTCTTCTCTTTTCTCTTCTTTCTCTCTCTCTCTCTCTCTCTCTCTCTCTCTCTCTCTCACACACACACACACACACACACACACGCACACACACACACACGCTCAGATTCAGGCAACTCAAATCTTTATAAACTATAAAATGCCTCTGCCATTCCTTCCATCTTTCTATATTTACTCCTGTTGCTTTCTCTCCCTTATTCCCACTGGCTTGTCAAACTTTTATTTCTGCCAGATTCTTCAGAATATTAATTCTTTTTAGCCAAGGTAAGTCAATGTCAGGCTAGAACATATGTACACTTTCACATGCTGATACAAAAAGTAGTGATCATGTCTGATGGGTTGTGCTCAGAAAAACTTCATTTATTAAGGTAAAGGAATTATTTTAAAGTCAACATATATGTTTCCAAAAAAAAATCACCTAAGAAAGGTTAAAATAAAAACTGGAATTTTTAAAAGGATGCCTAAAAAGAAGTTCTTTCTCATCAACTATTGTTACTACATATTATGTAGACCTTTACATTTTCAATTCAACTCATAATTTACAACAATGTTACACAACTATGTTAGTTGAAATTTATATTTAAGCTGGACTAGCATATTATACTTCATCATTTTAAGAACTGCATTATAGATTGCTTCATTACTTGGGAGAAATATTTTGCTTTATATTACTTAGTGTAGAAACCATTTTATGCTTTAAAATGTAACTTTAGTGATGCCAGTTACCAATAGTCATTTTGTTCCTACCCTGTCCTTCTCTTTTTTCTCTAGTTTTAATTTAAAGTAAATGATACAATTACTACTAATTTGGCGTATATTTTTATTATACCTCTTATTTTCATTTAAAGTATTGTTTTTTTCAAATACAGTGCTTAGGAAAGATTTAGCTATCTAACTATCTCCAATTTTCAGCTTAGATTAGATAGTGAGAAAGATACATTTCAATGTAGCATTTATGTATTGACAGATAAAAATAACTTGATTTGTCTTCAAAACAAGAGAAAAATGTGAGGTAAATTGAAATAATATTGGGAAATTATTTAAAAGATTAATTATGCATTTCTAAATATGGTTACTTCCTCAATCACTGAAATGCTTAATGGAAAACCCGGTAGTCAGGAAGCCTGGGCTTTTCTTAGCATTTTCTCTTTGCTACTTTACTGAGTGCTCTTTGGTAATTCTGTCTATGTTCTTGGGTCTTTCTTTTCTTCCCTTTAATATAAGAAGGCTCAACTAGATGAGCCAACTATAGATAATTCTATGATTATATTACTCTGTGATTCAGCTATGTGGCTTAAGGAGGGCTACAACTTTTCATTTGAGATGATTCCTGGTTAGTCCTATTAAAACCAAAAGCTCCTCCTTTAACTTCCCCCAGGGGTTCTCACAAAGCAGAGTTCAAAACTCTTGGACAAATTGTCTAAGAAACAAATGTATTTAAATGTTCTTAATATCATTAATGCTAACTGAAATCATTTAGCAGAGGCTGTTTTAAGTATGAGTTAAATTTAGCACATTTCTCATTTCCTGAGTTATTAACCAATAACTTAAATTGGCATTGAGACTGATGTTTTACCATTGTGGTACTGTTTTGCGCTTGCAAATTAAGCCAGAATTCTTGGCTTTTCCGATTCTGAGAGCTATGATATATATTTCGATAGTTATTGTTTTAGCCCAATAACTCCAATGAGAATGAAGATAGTGTCTTTGACACAGTTCTTTATTTTGCACTATTTGAACACAGAAAGGTAATTATGTATATACTCTCAAAAATTGTAAAAGTATTCTTATCTTTCTATATTAGGTCCACTTAATTTTAAGATATGTTTTAATGCAGAAATATGACCCCAAAAAAGTCTTGAGCTATCTCCTCCTGATATTGTCATGACTATATATATCACATCTCCACAGTTCAAATTTTAGTTTACTGGTAATTAGTTACGATAGTAAAAGCACATTGTTTTATTTCTGTATCCTTACTACTATTTATTACACATTTATTAGATTAAACAGTACATTCAAATGAGATAATGAATTGCATATTTTAAGAGCAGAATGAGTTGTATTTGTTAAAGAACATTATTTTAAATCTTCATTGAAAACATTAAAGAGTCATAACTTGTAGTGGAGTTAATTACATATAAATATTTCTTGGGCCAAGATTTATTTTAGAAATAAAATAAAGCTTCTCTAAAGGATTTTATTATCTAAAAGTAATAATAGACTACATAGTATATTTTGTTAAAATATAAACAATCTAGTTTTGTTATTTTTCAATGTCAGCTATTCAATTTAAATTTTTTGATTCTGATGTCAGAATATTATTTTTCAATCTATCTGACATTTTACTCTTATTTGAATAAAAACAAAAATTATTATGTTCATCTGTCCAAATGTGTGTATATAAGTTAGACTTCGAAATTCTAATATTCATAGGTTGCTAGGTAAGAAAGCTTGTCTAGGACAAACCTAACTCTTTAGTCTTAATATAATAAGTTCCTTAGTAAAAAGCTATCACATTAGTGACTTCCTTAGAGCACCTTCCTTATACATTTTTTGCATGTTTCTCGTGATTCAAGAAGTTGGAACAATGTGGAAAGAATGGAAGACAGGCTATTTTATTTCTATATTTCAAAATATTTATTTAAAATTATATATCCAGCTGGACCTACCTTTGTGATAAGGGGATAGTTATCTTTTTTTTCTTAAAAATTAAATTGCCACCTAACCTAAATATATGGCAGATATGCTCTTAACAAGGTAACTTAAAGTATAGGAATATTAGCAATTTATAAAAGGATCTACAAATATAGTCAGGATTATTTGAAATTAATTTTTATGGTACCTTGGTTGGTCTCTGACAGCCAGCTAGATATTAAGGGACATTATTTCTCTCAACCTTGGGCATACAATTTTGTGCATCACTGCTTACGTGACCTAAAAGAGATTATACAAAAACTCATTTTATTATCAGAGCGGTCTCAGCAAAGGAGAGGATCTGGTTCAGTGTGGACAAGAGTAAAAATGTAAATAGAATTAATAGATTTTATATTCACTTTCTTGGTTAATGTAATATTGGTTTAAGCACTAATATAACTACTTAATAAGAGGTAATATGAAATGTTAGCTTTTTAAACATTAAGTCCAACTCTTTCTTCCAAAAAATTTTAGTTAAATTCTAACAGAAATTGGTTATGCCCTGCATCCCCATTTCAGATTCTCAGCCAGCAAACATACTTTACATACTATTTTGTTAATATATGACATAGAGTTTTCCCAGAAGGAGCAGGTGAATGATCTAATCATCATACTTGCTATTTTTCTATCCTTTCTGGAACCACAGGGTAAATCCAAGTGGTATCTATTTTATCTCCCTTACCTTTAAGAAATAAAAGTTGATTATTTGGTTTTCTGATGAAGGAACAGATGATTTTTTCAGCTTATCCTTTAAAAATTAAGCTCCTTGGACTTTGAATAAAATGGCATACAATTTCCCCAGAGCACAAGAGATTCAGAAACATCTTTGTTTTCCATGACGCTTGTACATTTGTGAACTGCTTTGTTTCTGATGTCCTCTTAAACAAACTGGATCATTTTCCATGGTCTTCATTATATATCAGCATATTATATATAATAATATTCTATGAATTATAAGCTAGGTATCTAAATAGGTTATACAAACAGTAGTAAAAAAGACTGATTCTAGAACTGCACTGCCCAGATTTAAATCCCAGTTTCACACTTGCTAGCTGTGTTAATTAACATTTCTGTACCTCATCCATATTGGCACTATTATTCTGAACCACAATAATAGTTCCAATATCATAGGGGTTTTTTTTGTGTGTGTATGAGGATTAAATCAGTGTTAGATATTAACATTTATAGTTTTATAGGAAAAACAAAGATGTACTTATCAGCCGTCACTACTGTATTTCTTCAAATATAGCCTATAAATTTACCTCACTAAGCAAGACATAATTTATGACTTTACATACAGTTAATTATATATATTTTTGACATAGTTACATAAGAAATAACATCTGCATTTTAAGCAATCTCATCTAACCACAGTACTATGATGACATGATTTTTGAAAGTGCAGAAATGAAACCACTTGCTGTATTTTATAAGGATTATGAGTTCTTTGTTAGTAATAGATAACTTAGTAGGTTTAACTAAATGTTTATAATAAGTAAGACTATAGCTGATAAATTATATAAAGTAAAAGTATAGTGCATACATTAAATTGAAGGTTTCTTGTCACTTTTGTTTATCCTTTTTATTTATTTTGAAGTATTAGTCACAAATATCTGCTATCTAGAAAAAAATAGTCCAAATTAAATTCTGTTCACAAGAGAAGTGCCTTTGGAGAATAAGTTCCCTTTAATAGAACTATTGATAGTACTGCTGGCCAGCCCTTCATATGTCAAACACTTGTTTTGGTGAAACAAGTTTAATGCATAGTAAGAGCTATTATTAGCGGCAACAAGATTCCAAACCCTTGGAATAACTTTTGTCTTTGAAATTAAAAGAAAAGAATGTTGCACCCTGGTTATTTTCTTCATACAAGATCATGTGTGAACCACAGTACATGGCAGTAATTCTATTTAAATAATTTTAACTTGCTGTTCTTAATCACTAACTCCTTTTCTGTAATAGATGCCAATGACAATTCGGCTTTTTTATACCTTTGGAGAGCATGGTCATACAAAGCCTACTGACACACACTGCTCATGTTATTTGAAAGTCATTTATAGTTGTTTTCTTTTTCTTTATTTTTTTCTTCCAAACTTAATAAAAGCAATTTAAGGAGCTTGAGTTTATGCTAGAAAAAATAGACTTATGTATTATCTATCCTGTTTAGACATAAAGTAGTTGCAAGATTTTCATGTTTAATATGTTAGAATATAAAACTCATTAAACCAGTATGTGTTGGATTTTGAAATTATAAAAAATTTTACCTTTGGTTTTACCATTTTCTTACTAATTGATTCACGAAGTAAGTGCAAGTAAATTGGTTCTCCAGAATGTTGGAAAAAGCGGAAGCAGAGATATTTTTCAGATAAATCTAGACGTTTACTTCTGCTTTCTTCACAGAAAAAACAAACAAACAAAAAAACCCACAAAAAAACAAAAACAAAAACAAAATGAGGTGGCATATCTGACACTGAGTCTGCTTCCTAGTATATGAACACATCCCTTATTTAATTGTTAGTCTATACTTTTTCAGATAGTGATGTAAACTCAGAGTATAAAATGACAGTGGCATAGCAAGGATTGAGTTTTTCAAAACTGGTGAGATCCCTCCATCCTTGGACAGTGTCGCTGGCAGCTCCATGCCCCCACTGGGCACTCTAGGGGCCAAAGTGCTGAGATGAGCTGCATGTTCTACTTGGTGTGGCTAATTAAGTTCTAAATAAAACCTCAGCTCACATTGGGCATAGACAGTGGAATTTCTTCCTGTGAGTCCATAGTTGATCTAAAATAATGTTAAAAGTTTTTATTATTATTATTATTATCATTATTATTATTACTATTATTATTATTATTATTATTATTATTTTAGGAATATTTGATGCCTGAGCAGGAATCTGGTTTCCATTGCTCTTCTAATCATTAACAAGTATGAATTAATTGGTGTTCTGATAAGGATTAAACTAATGATGATAAATGAGTGAGGCACTCAGCCCTTGTCAAATAAAATAAGGAAATTGTTAAAAAATATGCAGAATGACTAGAATGAACTCTTACAAAGGATTTATTATACAGAGTAACCTTGCGTTCATCTATTGTGAAATAAGTCAATACGAGAAAATTAGCTTTAAAACTGACTTTCTTTCACTCTATTTACCAATATTACTACTGCCAATACCATTGGGACATTCTAATGACTCCACTACTCTTAAGCTTTGTGCTCAGAAAAGTTATTTAACTTTTACTAGTCTTAATTTCCTGACTTGTACAATAAGAGTAATAATATTTCAAAGGATTTCATTTAAAATTAAACTAAATAATAGCGGTAAAATTGGGCTAAATAAAAATTAGCTATTATTATTTATGTTAGAAGTAGATACTACTATTCTTGTTTTATAGGAAAGGAGAATGTTGGAGCTCAGGTAGTTTCACACACTAGAATAAAATCATGCACAGCTAGTATGTGGAAAGCATCAGAAAGTATATGATACATAGAAAAGTGATTTTGAAATGATTATGGGAACTTGAACAGAAATTCACCATGATGAGGTCTTGAAGCTGGCCTACTAATTTTACATTACTCAAATGTACATGGTCCACCAATAGATACAGTATGTTTTTCCCCCAGATCTTGAACACCTATTCAATTGTGTATTTTCTCTACTTCTAACTTTAAAATTTGTAATATTTTACCATTTCAAGATTTCTCTAAACTTTCAATGGGTCTTGCATTCTCATGTTCACCTTTGTCTCCAGCCACTCTGTAACTATTTTTGTTTTCTTCTCTGTGTCTCTGCTATAGTATATACTCAAATAGGGAAATCCATCTCTTTGTTAAGCATATACCACATTCACAGTTCCATAAAAATAAATGTGTTCAGTAATGTGAATATAGCATACTTTCCTAAATTATGAAGAAGATGCAGCAACACCAACAACTTAAAAAAGAATATTATTATTAAATTTTGTTAACCAATGTCACCATAAAAAAAAAAAATGAGGATTAGATGTCCTTAGTTTTACATTTCTTCTTCTGTCTTAAAAGTCATCCTGCCTTGTTCTTTTCCTTTCTTCTTTATTTCCTACCACCTACTAAATTCTCATTAATTTCTAATTTAGGAATAATGTTGCTGTCTTCTACTGCTTTTTCTCCTATTAACACATATTTTCAGACTCTTGTATTCCAACACAAGCACCTTATCAAGATATTTTCCAAATCTTAGAAGTACCACAAGTGCCTTCTGTGGCAAAAGGCTCCAAATCAGAGCTCAGAAATTCTGAAAATATCTGTATCTCCTGATGTATTACCTGATGTGCCGCTCACAAAGGAAACCACAGTCAGAATCACAGGAACAATTTCTTCTTGAAGCAAGTGGTCACTAAATATACAAAGCCCTGGTCTCAGGTTATTTGATTTATCAGGTGAAAGGCAACTTGTTTTTATGTAGAAGTGTTGAGTCTCTATTTTCAAATGGTAATAAAATTTTGATTCCAAGAAGTTCTGTTCCTGAAAATTCTGTTACAAGATTCAAAATTTCAAATATTATGGCGTCATAGGATATTCTTCCGGCTAGGACTTATGTTTTGTGTTTATTCTCCAAATTCTGACTGTACTTACTGGCTATATTTATGTCCTGAGAAGATAGCATTTATTTCAGATTTTTAAATTATGATATTATCCAAGACAATATGTTATTATCTAAGGATGGACTGTAAAAATAAAGTAATTGTTAATTCTACTATTTCACTTTCAGCTTTGTCTTTTGCAGCATCACTCTTCTATGCTTTTTGTTAAATAATCATTATATTTGTGTCATTAATCTAATCATTCTGCTCACTGTTTCCTCAGAACTTTACCTGGAAGTTAGAGTTTAAATATTTGAAACAGGCCTTCAATAAGTTATTTCTTAAATACTATATCATATAGATTGGGGGTAAAGAGTCTGTAAAGAGGCATTTCCTGTTGCTTTTGGTGGCAGAAATTCTAATTTTGAGCAGGTTAAATATATGATCATAAGCTAAAGAAGCCTTGAGAATCCACCTCCTTCCAGCTGATATTCTAGACAGCTAAGAAGCAAATTTTTTTCCCTAACAAATTTCCAAGTACAATGAATCTGAAACCTGTTCAGGAGTTCATTCCATATTCACTATGTTTTCTGATTTATGTAACACTATAATATTTGCTATTATTTTATCCTTATTGGAGCTGAAGAAAAATGGATTTCTCACCCCCTCCACATTCTTCCAGTGCCTAAAGACAAGGCTAATTGGCTTCTCAGCCCTTATTCCTCCAAGCAAATCAATCCCCTTTTGATTAAACTCTCTTAGTGAATATCAACCTTAGCACCATTGCTAGATACAGCACCATTCCTAAATAAACAAAGGCTACAGAGAAAAACTAAACATGTAGAGAAACTCTAATCATGAACTATTATCAGAGAATATTAACAAAGCCTAAATTTAAAACTCTGAAGTTTCAGTCATGAAAAGACAGTATGATATTCTAGAAATAAAAAAGCTAACATTCGAAGCAATTTAATCAAAGCTCTTGCTATTCTCTCCTGGGTTCCAGACATAATGTAAAGCTGTTTTAAATCGCCGTGACCTCCATGCCTCAGCATCTTTGGAAAATTCAAAGCTGAGTGTTTAGCTCCTGAAAGCCTTTGTATTTCCCTTCTAGAATGATGGAAATAAATTCTATATATGCTTCATATTTTAGATAGTCATCTGATTTTATCTGATTTGGGCTATTTGCTGACGGTGCATGGTTCTTGAGTAACACAGATAACATACAACAATGTGCCCTGCTCCTTGGTACACAGGAAATGAGGATGCTCACGGTGCCTGCCTCCATGAGTTACTCAATAAATTTAAATTGCTCATTAGAGTTCCAATGCCTCATTGTTGCTTATATGTGAACAGCTTAAGTGAATAAGAATCAGATGGAGGGTGGGGGTGGACACACAAAGATTTCACATAATTCCTGTTGCCAGAGAAACCATTTTCTTGCTGTCTGGGCATGCACCGAGCAGCTTAGATCAACTGGAGGCTCAGCACAGCCCTTGCTGTGACTTTAGTAAAGAAAACAAACAGAAGGGAGAAAATGCTTACAAAGAAAAGCAGAATCGAGTATTAAAATGTTCCTTTAATTAGATGGTTTTATGGAGTTGGCTTTGAAACACCTTGCCCCTAAGATGGCTGCTCCATCTGATTATACATGTGTTTCTGTGCCTCATGTTGATTTATTTCTTTTTTGCCTCTGTCTAGAAGACCATATTTTCATATATGTTTATATACATTATACATATGCATATTTTTATAAGAATGCTCTTCATCTTTTTCCTTCTTTCTATTCCTCCCTTCCCCCCTACATGTGTGCACACATACATACATATATCGCATCACATAACTGTGCTATGTTTAATGCATGGGAAACTTTTCTCAGGGGGAAAAAAAAAGAAAGAGTATGGCAAAAACACAGTTTGCTCACCAAAGCTGAAAGAAACGATAGAATCTGAGGAATCACGGGAGAGTGCAAACTGTGAATTCTAGATTTGTTTATTTAACACTTGGATCTTTCTGATGAAAGATGATTTCTAATCATAAAAGGTAGAAAATCAGTTAAGAATATATGAGGTAAAATGTTCTAAACACAGTTCCCCATACATTTTCCCACACATTTTTAGTATACAAAGTATATACTGATTCTATTCCTGATACTACGTAAGAAAAGCAAATAGTAGTAGTAATAAAAATAAATTTATTTATTTACAACAGCTCTGAAAAAAGTTATTTCATATTTTTGAAGATTTATTTTTAATTCTTTTATTTTCTTTCATTCATTTTTATTTGTTCTTATTTTTAATTACCTGCATTAAAGGTTTCAATAAGGATTTTTTTTTAAAACTTTTTGTCTTTTTTGGGAGAGAGATAATTGGCAAATAACTTTGATATGCAGAGATTTTGTAAAACTTAGTGGTCTTTAACAAATCCCTTGATATATCTAACCCCATGTAGAAATGACCACTTTGTATTTGTGCTATCTCCAGTTGTACAAAGTTATAATCATAGTGTCTATGCCATTTTATGTGGCATGTTTCCCTTTTGTCTCTGCTCCACTAGTTTCAACAAACACACCAAGACTGTAAGCATCTCCTTTATATGTTCACAAGCATACAGACTGTACATATAAGTATACAAGAAACATGTTTACAGAAAAATGAATCAAGGAATGAAGCAGAACTTTAGTCCAAAATAATAACTATTATGGACAAGATAATATTATAAACTGGGAGTAGTTTAAGAGATGAAATGTAAGGTTTCCAATTGCCATGTCACGATGAAATGTAAGGTTTCCATTTGCCATGTCACAATAATCATTGAACACATTTCACATTTTTAGGTATTCTAAGAAAATAATATGGCAATATTGAAAAAAGAAAAATATATGCAAAATAAAATCACAGGTTTTTAAACAGTTTAAAAAAATACAAAAATTTTTGTTGAATAAGAAAATCAAGAAAATAATTTTGATTTTCTTTTCAATTCTTTCTGATTTTAGTCTAATATTTTTTTCTTTTCCTCTGTAAACTCTAGTCTTTCATTGCTGCACTGCTCAAATCTCCCTCTGCCTGCACAATAACTACATGCTAATTTCAGGTGCCCTGGCAATATGGTCTAATTTACATTTCTTTTTAATGACCTGTCTTCTTTAGGCCAACTCAGGTAGAAAATTGCTAATAGATTTTAAAGCAATTATACTAAAATTCTTTAGATTTTGTTTTGTTTTGTCTTTATTTAATTTTTTGCTTTCTATTTGTCTTAGAGGAGATGGAAGAATTTAAATTCTCTTTTTGAGTTTTGTTTCCATGTTTCCTTCAGTTTTTCTTTCAATTCTTTAAATCTCTCCTCTTGCCTTTTGTTCATCAATTACACAGATCATAACAGAACTATTAAAATTCCCTGTGTACTAATCCCCATCATTTCTTTTTTTAAAATTTTATTTTATTAATTTCAAGTATAATCCTGATCATTTCTGAATGCAGATCTTGTCATTCAGTATGATTCCTGGATTTGACTTTACCACCTAAAATATATGTATTTTCTTTTACTCTTTTGTATATCTTGATGAAAACTAATTCCTATTAAGGTCTCAATTCAAATTTCAGTGAACTAAAAGACTGACTTTTGTCACTGACCCCTCTTCCAGTTAGTATAGCTGATGAAAAAGGAAAGATATTGCAGCTTTAGCTTGCACTGGGAATCAACGCCTTCTTGTGTTAGATCTTTTCATTATAAATGCAATTGACAGAGGTGTCTATTATAAGCTATTTGTTATACAATCTTTATAAATAGCTCTCATCATGTATAAGACAAGTCTAAATTTGTTTGGAAATAGCTTCTGAAGACACCCTGCTGTGGCTTCCTCAGTGAGCCATGCTGGTATTTAGTAAGAAAGTCAGATACTTTCAGCAACTTTAGTTAGTCATCTTCCTATCAGCCTGAAATAATGTGCATCACATCCAACTTCAGTGATCTACTGTAAGTGGAAACATGGTTCATAGATAATCATATGCAAGTCAACAATATTTAGCCATACTCTATATCATTTAAGATAGACATTGTTTCAATTTCTTTAGGAGACCTCCTATTTTGGGGAACATTGCCACCATTTCTGTTTCTTCTAACTGTAATTTGACTTGTACTCCAGTGGAGGAAGGTCTTAAAACTCAGATGTGCAATTTTTTTATTCTCTTTAAAAACCAGTGTGTATAAATAAGATAGAAAGCTTAAGACTCTTTGACTCCTGGGGTACCATATTTCTATTCAAATTCAAGTTCAAAAATACATTTCAAAGGCAAATGTAAATGGTGTTTGGATTATCCATCATTTTGGATTATGCACACCATTGCTTCCATTTCTGCAGGTAATTAAGAGCTTTCTGATATGAAAAAGTGTTCCTCTAAATGCCGACCCTCTTCTATTAAACTTTCACAAGAACTTTAATAAGTGAAGCTGAGCGATTATAATTCCACCTCCTTTCTCTACTCATTCTCTGGAGGAGACATTCAAAAGCAATAACATCTCACAAAGCACTTAAGAAGCAAGGAAGAAGAGAAGCTGGGAACCTGAATAATGAAGACTCCATATCTAAGTATTTGATAGTGGAAAGTTTCAAGGGTCATATCAGAACATATAGGCTTAAGGGAAAAAATGAACAAAGTTGAAATAATCTGGCAAATATATAGACATGACAAAATTTTAGGACAAAATGGACTATAAAGATAATACAACACACCCATTTCACTCCAGCCCTCATTTTTACAAAAGAAACTAAGACATCATAAAATCATCCTTGCCAGGAAGTAACAACCCCTCTCTCTATATACATATATCTTGATCATATTTCTAATTTTGCTTTATTATTACTGTACTTTCACTCTTCTGTAACTATCAGATTTCATCTGACACTTATAGTCTGAGACCAGGTAGGGGCTCACTCTATCCTCAGCACTAGCACAGTCCTGGCACATAATAGATATTGAATGCTTCCTGTATAGTGTCTAATTGAATTGCATGTATAACCTTCAATAAAATGAAACTTCAACATGTGTATTTATTGTGAAGTTAATACCACTAAATGTGATCATGAATCTTAGCCCTTTGTTTACTGCAAAGTCCTACACTTCTTTGATGTTATTGTCATCACACATTAAATTACATAGAGAGAACTTACAAAGATTTAGCTAGAATTTTAGTTGCTGAATTAATTATATCCTCAGGGCTTACCTGTCAAACATTTTATTGATTCAGTTTTTAAATTGTGGTGTAGGTACTTTCTAGATAATAACAGTATTCTTTTGATTTAGTTTCCAGGCTTATACCCAGATTCCTTTGGTAATGGTCATCAATATTATACAGCATGGATGAAACTCTTTGAAATTACAGGTACAGAGGGATTACCTGTGGATTGACAAATCATATGACTTTCTAAAATTTTTCTCCCTTTTTACTTTCAAGAGCTGTACATGTTTTGTGTCAATTACTCCAGCAATATTCTGTAATTTATGACATTTCTCTCTGCTGAGTAAGCTTTATTCTTGCTCCCAACTCCCATCTTCCTTGATCACTGTAGTTCATCAATATAATGTTATAACCCCTCTTGCAATACTCCCTTGAGGAGTTTGGCTGGCATTACCATAACTAACATTAACGGGTAAAACTCCAGATTCACCCAGAGATTAAATATGTTACATCATAGTTCATTTCTCTAAGAATGGGCCAAGAGTTGAAATCTTCAATGCAGGCGATATACCTTGATTTTGTATTTATTACCTATTCCTCCTCCCCAAACACAGGGTCCTGTGTGCACCTTACCTGGAAACCCCCAAGGCATTTGCATTCAAAGAGGATTATGCAGGGCAAGCACAGGATTTAAAATTAGCCACATCCTGGTTTTGACAGTTATCTACCTACGTGAATTTGGACTAGTTACTGACTTCCCTGAGTTTCAGTTTCCACTTTTGTAACTTGTATTTAATCTTATCTCCTGTAGAAAGTAAATAATATAATATGTCCTAAGTATGTAGTAATATGTGCTTATTAGCAGAAATTACCATTCTATTAACTATGGTAATGAGGTCACTCTCATTAAAGACCCTTTCCTTTTTTAAGGCTGAATTCACTCTCCTGGATATGTAAATAACTTAGAAAATTCTTTCTGAGGGCTTGCTGACTTCTAGCTTGTGATCCAAGGAAGAGTCAGGAAAATACTCTGTTCATCTGGCTGGATGTAGGATTGATGTAAGAAAAAATTGTGGTGCAGAGTCAATACTGGGAAATAATGAGTTAGCGGGGCATTTGTCTATAATCCAAGATACTAAGACTAGGGGCAAAAAGTCAATACCAAAAGATCATGTGTAAATGCCAGGTGCCAAGCACAGAAGATACCAGGATATATCACTGAGAGTAGCAGCTAAAGATGAAGAATCAAGAGAAATAACTAAAGTGTAAACACATACAAATTCTGCTGGATAACCATCTTTTTCTAGGCCCTCTTATAACCCAGCACCTGAGAGAACGTAAAACTCATTTAGGATTGGAATAGTAAATGGAATTTATTCTGTGTATTCTAGCTTGTTTTGGTGCTCAGTAGAGTTGGAAAATAAATGTGAACTGAATGGTAGCCATAGACATGAGGGAAAGTGTGATGAATGCTCTAATGGGGAAACAACTTAGCTAGGGCCAGAGATGTCTGAGAATACATCCCATGGGAGACAACATTTCAGGTAAATGTTGCAGGGCGTGTAAGAACTTAGAAGGGATAAAGGGCCTTCTAGCACAGAAATGATATCTTGAAGAGGCAGAAAGACAGCAAATTGTCAAGGAATTCATCTCTTTGAAGCATGGGTTATGTGTGCATGTGTGTGCACGAGCATGTGTGTGTGTGTCTGTGTCTGTGTGTTGTAGGTGAGGAAAGGGAAGTCTCAGGTATTGTGGAAAAAAAACGAGGCTGCACTGGCTAGTAGAGTCCATCTCATCAGAGACTTTGTATATTATGTTTGAGATATGTTTTAGTCTGAAAACAATAGGGAACTTTAAAGAAATTTTAAGCAGAGTAGCAACATGATGAGATTTATGTTTTCTAAAAATCAACCTCTGGCAGTGTGGAGAGTGAACTAGAAGAAGGAGAATTAACAGTCTTGGAAAAGTACAAGTAAGATGTGACGAGGACTTTACTTGTGATGTGCTCTAACAGCAGAGATAGAATGAGACAAGTAGGAGGGACACTTACAATAGAAAAGAGTTTTACCCAATAACTTCATGAAAAGTAGAACATGAAGCCAAAAAAATAAGTATTATAAAGTACTTTTAAAAAGTGAGTATTAGAGAGTCAAAGTGTATGTATATGCTGGGGAGACATCTACCTCTGAGTTTTTATCCTGGCTCTGGTAATTACTATTTATGAGACAGGATTTACTCATTCATGAAATGGAGTTAATAATACCTGTCTTAAAAGACTGATGTGAATGTGAGCTAACATGTATAAAAATAGTTCACCGCCTAGCAGGCACTAAATAAATAGTGGTTATTGTTAGTATTATTACAGATGCACTTAAAATATAGAGGGTTCATATTTAGAAACACTTAATTAAACTTATTTTTCTAATCATATTAACCTATTCTGTCCCAAGGGGGTTATAAAACATCTAGGATGAAATAAATTAACATGTGTAAAGCACTTTAAAAAATGCTTGACACATGTAAGTACAATGTATTCATTAATTTAAATAATTAAGTATATAACTAAGTAAACAAATATCTAGTCATTTATTGTGAACTATCAGTTACTCTCTCAGCTGAGAAGTTAGAAAAGGCTGTGAATTCTTCTTGAAAGGTATTTACTCCAAAATTAGAATTTTATTGGCAACATAAACCTATTGTAAAGTTTGCTTATTAGGAAATAAACCTTAAAGAGGATGTAGACTATAATTTCTTTTCATTTGGCACTTTCTGTCTTGAGTTTTAGGAATGGTTTTCAGATTTTTCAAAGAAAGCTGAGCATGGATGCATTTGAATGAACAAAATCTTAGTTGATAACTCAAAGAGAAGATAACATTGACTGTTAAATAAGAATTGAATTATCAACTTTCAGCCCTGTCAGTCCTAATCAATGGAAAGTCTGCATAGAACCTATTTAATCCTTTCAAATTCTGCTTTAATCCAACATATATCAATATATTACTTCATCTTGATAAATTTTCAAAGAAGTGTTATGTAGGTGGATATAGATGAATCTTCTAGAAGGCAACTGTTATGATTTTAAGAGATAAAGAACTAACTTTTACTTACATTGTATTTTTAAATAGTTTCTCTTTCCATGTCTCTACCTCAGAAGTTTCTTGTACTAGATTGCATTAAGCTCCAATGTTCAGACTAAGGTGTTTATGGGAGTAAAATCAGGGTAGAGATTGCATTTGCCAAATAGTAATGAAATCTAGGTATATAAAAACAAAATTATCTCATTAAAGCAATAATAAACACACAAAAAAAAGATATTAAGGGCCAGATGGAAATTCAAATAGGAGACTCTATAATGAGATAAAAGAATGCAAATCACCCAGGGAAAATTTTTTGCAAATTTAAATGTAGTTGCTTGTGTCATAAAAAGACATACATAAAATACAATCTGTTAAACTATTTGTATTTGAATCATAAGAATTTCCAAGTAGAGAAACAATAAGATTCATTCGAGAACCATGGCCTACAGATATTATTTTTACATTTAGAATGAATATTAAGTAAAAAGTTTCAAGTACTGTTTGGTATAATAGCATGTTTTAGAGTCAGATGTTATAATTACATTAAAAATTATATTCAGGCAGATTCAATAAGTATAATTTTAAGTTTTCCTTTCTAGCTTATTTTGCAGAATGGTTCTGTTTCTCCTTGCCTTATTCCTGTGTGATCCTTATTTTCTATCCTAGTGCACTTGTATTCTTTAATTTTGAAATCTTATCGCCATCATTCCTCCAAACATTTGGTGTCCTATTCATTCAAATATCCTTGGCTCTTTAAAGAGGAAAAATCTAGCTGCATTCAAATCTATGTGGGGGTTTTAGTGGCTCCTAGTTTCTTTGACCATTTCAAAAGATATATTCTGGAAAGATATATTCTAGAAGTGAGAATTTCATGCAAAGGAAGCTAAAATATACTTCTGGAGAGACAAAATCATTCCCATTGTCCTCCAGGATACACTTTTCTCTAAGGTACCACCACACCAAGACCTGGTAAAGCCTGACTCATGGCCCTATTGACCCCAAATCTGTTTGTTCACATGTGTTTCCCTTTTTACTTTGTTACAGTTGTTTTCCCTCTTAAAATGTCCTCCACTAAAAAGATATTTGCAAACAAAGCCTTTGATAAGGGGCTAATATCCAAACAATATAAAGAGCTCATACAACTCAATAACAAGAAAACAAACAATCCAATTTAAAAAACAAAACAAAACAAAAGAACAAGCAGAGGACCTGAACGGACACTTCTCCCAAGAAGACACGTAAATGGCCAACAGACATAAGAAAAGATGCTCAACTTCACGAGCTATAAGAGAAATGCAAACCAAAACCACAAGATACCACCTGACACCTGTAAGAATGGCTATTATCAACAAGACAAAAAATAACAAGTGTTGGAGAGGTTGTGGAGAAAAAGGAACCCTCAGACACTGCTGATGAGAATGTAAATCAGTACAGGCACTAGGGAAAACAGTATGGAAGTTTCACAAAAACTTAAGGATAGAATTACCATATGACCCAGCAATCTCTGTCCTGGGTATCTACCTGAAAATTTTGAAAACATGTATTTGTAAAGCTATATCCACCCCATGTTTATCACAGCGTTATTCATGGTAGCTAGTACACAAAAACAACCTAAGCGTCCTTCAGTGGATGATTGGATAAAGAAGATGCAGTACATCTATACAATTGAGTACTATTCAGTCATAAGAAAAGGTGAAATACTGCCATGTGTAACAGTATGGATAGATCTTGAGAATATCATGCTAAGTGAAATAAGTCAAATGGAAAAAGACAAGAACCACTTGATTTCACTAAATATGTGGGATATAAAACAGAAAACAACAAATGAACAAAAAAAATGAACAAACAGAAATACTTGTAGACACAGACAACAGTATGGTGATTACCGAAGGAAGAGGGGTGGGGAGTAGGTAGAAGAGGGTAAAAGTGGTCAAATATATGGTGATGGAAGGAGAATTGACTTTGGATGATGAACACGCAATGCAATATACAGATGACGTATTATAGAATTGTATACTTGAAACATATAATCTTATTAATCAATATCACCCCAATAAATTTAATAAAATTTTTTAAAATGTCCTTCTTTACCTAAACCTTTAACAAAATAACAAAATAAAGGCCGACTCCACCTTCGCCAAACTATCTCCTATCACCCACATTTGCCTCTTATATTGATCACCTATTTTACTATAAGACTATGTTTGACTGACATTGTTGCCTAATTGTTCTGTGCTCATTAATCTTTGTCAAGTCCATATAAATTCTTTAAAGACAGGAATTATTTAGTATAGATAGAAATATATTTTTGTAAGATAAATATAGATAATTTTAATCTCTTTAAATTTTTATTGAGCTATAATTAATATGTAACATTATATTA
The DNA here is from genome assembly GCF_000325575.1 of Pteropus alecto. NCBI lineage: Eukaryota > Metazoa > Chordata > Mammalia > Chiroptera > Pteropodidae > Pteropus > Pteropus alecto. The sequence goes on from NW_006494610.1 coordinate 10,442,445, forward strand.
GTTTCAGGTGTACGACATAATGATCTTAACTTGTATATATCGCAGAATGATCATTGCAATTAATCTAGTTGGTATCCATTATCATAGTTACATAGTTACAAAAAAATTATTTTCTTGTGATGAAGACTTTTAAGATTTATTCTCTTAGCGACTTTTAAATATGCAATACAGTATTATTAACTCTAGTCACCATGCTGTATATTACATCCCCATGACTTTTTATTTTAAAACTAGAATTTTGTACCTTTTGACCACCTGTACTCATTTCGCCCACCTCTCCCACCATCCGCCCCCAACCTCTGATAACCACCAATCTGTTATCTGTATCTATGAGCTTGTTTTTATTTTTGTTTTCATTTTGTTTTACATTCCACATGTCAGTGATATTATACACTATTTCTTTCAATTAGCATAATGCCCTCAAGGTCCATTCATAGTGTCACAAATAGCCAGATCATTTTTTATCTCTTTAAATGATTTGAAAGTACTGGGTTTAAAGCTTCAACTGGGAACTTTACATTCATTTCTTAACATCGCATATTGAACTCAATGATAACTTCCAACTATAACTCAGCCATTTGTGCTTGTTGCCCATTTGAGAAATTAATAGGCATCACTTGCTACTCTTGGCAATATCTACCAGAGAGAACAGAAGCAGGGGACTATTATTATTAAAAACCAGAAACAAATCATGTAAGCCACCATTATAAGCATTTACTTGAGAAAACTGGGTTTTCAAGCACTTTCCACTGCCTGGAACTGTTTAGTTAAAGGCAGGTTAATGTACTCAGCTATGTATTAATAGGGGAAAAATTATCTTGTTTTAATTTTCTCCCTTATTCTCCCAGAAAATATTGGCTCACATGACCAAGCAATACTCACCCAAACACCAGGTTTACAAACAAAATGAGAATCGACTTCACAGTCCTCTGCACAGAAGCTTGTCATCATCATTTAAAAAGTCCTTACAAATGACTTATGAGAAGAAAACTGATGGTTGTTTAACCTTAGCTTTATCTGTGTGTTAGAAGCTGTGGTTCACTGGTAAACCAGCTTTCTCTCCCCTCCAGAAAATAAAAAAAAAGCTCCAATTTGCAGTGTTTGCAATTTTTTGTGATGTAAATATGCCCACTATGTCTACTTTTAAGCCACCACTGGTCTTAAAATCCAGTTTTCAAAATTCCTGAATATTTAATAATTGACTCACAATCCAATCCAAGCCCACTTTACCTTACTACTGGACTAATAATTACTAAACAGTTTTGAAAAGTTTGCTCAGAGCTTTAGCAGAAAGCAGGAGTATTTTATTTTTCCCTCTATCCTTTACTCTCTATTAGGTTAGATTAAATAGCACAGACTCAAAAAGAAAAATGACTTTGACCAGATGGAAAATAAAAAACTGGTTTTCATTGTACACAACTCTCATCACTGATCTCATCATATCTTTTTTAATCTAGCTATCTTCATCTCCCCTTTGAGAGTAAGATCTATTTTATTTTCATCTTTGTAGCCCAATGGCTGGCACATGTATGATCTCAAAAATGTTTATTAAGTGAGTAAATATTGCGTGACCCTGTCGTCACACTTTGATAAAACATACATCCATGATAATTCATTAATAGTTAATGAATAAAATTCATTAATTAACTATTTTTCTTCTCTAGTTCCAAGCTATTCATGGAAGAAAAAATTATTATATTCATATATGTATGTGTATATATATACGTATATATTCAGTGTCTTGAAAACCAGATATTTCATTTTATTTTAGGGGAAGACTAAATTAACTCATGACACATAAAACAGGTTTCAGACAACAAAACAAGAGTTATATTACCAAAAAATGGCATAATAAATGCACAGTTTATGCATTTGTTTCACCTTATTCCTCACACTTGAGGTGCTTGATTTGTACCCAAAAGGAGTGACTTGTGGAGCATTGGTTCGTGGACAACCCATTGTTGCATCTAAAACAGTCATACCATCTTCACGGTCAGAGTTATGGAGATGAAAAACTGCATTTGTATACATTCAACATAAAATGGTTTAGCCTCTTTAAGTAACAGAGGAGAAATCTGAGAGCTTCACACATCCAATTTCAAAATGTCTGCAAAAAAACCTGCACCATTAATTTCTTTCTTTAACCCTCTCATTTGTGTTACCATCTGTTTCTACGACCAGAAACAAGTTGAAATTGTAATTCAGCCAGGGGTTGATGTAATAAAGAGCAACATATTCAAAATTGACACAGTGCCTTCTTATGGCTGAATTTAAGAAATAGAAGTCTTCGTGAGAATAAATTGAACAGTATGCATATTTATTGAAAAGTATTTTTTTCCTGGCCAGTAACTAATTTTTTTCTATGGTTATAGGATTTTTTAAACTTTATTCTCTGTACTGACTTATGTAATGGCCCTTTTTTCTGGTTTTCTCCCTACCTTTGGCTATGCCAAAATCTTTATCAGGCTTCCTTTTCTCATCTCCCTCTTAGTTTACCTTTCAATATTCTGAAGTTCTTCATATTTTGATCTATAAAGCCTTCCTGGGTAATTTCTTTAAGCACCATGATTCCAATAGTCACTTACAAACTGATGACTCCAAATTGTCTCCAGCCCCAGACTTATTTATCCAACTGCATGGCAGATATTCCCACCTGGTTGTCCACAGTCTGCTCAAACATACTGTGTCCTAAATGAACTTACCATTTCCTCAACATTTTCTAAAACAGTTTTATAATCCACTCTATCTTCCAAGAATAATCTTACAATTTACAATAGATGCTTCTTTCCCATCTTCAAATCTGATGTCAAGGTGAGGAGGAAGTATAGCTCTATTTTGTCTGAAAAGAACAGAGAATGGGATTTTTATGAACAGCCTTAATGATTACAGAAAATAGTTATATTTTTACTTACCAAGTAGTTAATATGTCCAAGATGGTTCTAATTATTTCATATGTATTAAATCACTTTTCTTAAAAACTTAAGTGTTATTATTATCTGTATTTCATAGTTAAGGAATTTCAGATGTTACTCAATTTAGTGATAATGAATAAGAGAAAAATAACTCTTGACTAAGTAAACTGAAATATTAAGAATCTTTACTCTTGATATAAAATTTTACTAATAAGTTAATAAATTATCACTCGAGAGGTATTATTTAAATTATGAAGAGTAGCATAAATTATTTTAAAGGAAAATTAATCACATTGTTACCTTGTCCTGCTTGCTTTTTCCATCAATATACATAGGTGATTTTTAGAATATCATTTCAAGTGGTAATCAAACTTTGGCAAGTGAATTATTTATTTCCACTCAGAACAACCATGGATACTGTCAGTGGTTTTGGAATACCAAATGACAGATGTAGTTCTGATATCCAGTACAGTACTCCAGACTTAATTGCACTGAAGCACCATACCATTTGTGTTCAGATGGTTCCCCAACATTTATTCTCTTTGCAAGAAGAATTTCCTCCTTCCATTAACTCTACCCAGAATTATAAACATTCATCAGCAGGAGAGTCCTGGGAAGTTAAAAATGGATATTATGCATCATATTCTCTTCATGGCATTTGTTGCTCATGTAAACTTCAGGGAAATTAGTGCCTTACTGGGTATAATAAGTGATAAAATTTAGTATGGTTTAAGGAACAGCTAATACATGGTTACGAGAAAGTCTTTTAATTAGAGTTGTTTGGAGCAATAAAGAAGCATGGCTACTTTTAAATTGACATTGTATTAACCTATTTGAGGCCCAGGCCAATTCATAAAAGGTAAAGTTTATGAAGGAAAGAAGGAAGAAGGGAAAGAAGG